>NC_052310.1:6725887-6870887 GCF_016432855.1 Salvelinus namaycush
GAGAGAGATCCACACCAACCTAAACAGAACAGACGTTGGGAGGTACGCAGTACTACATAGAGCCATGACTACACACCAACCTAAACAGAACAGACGTTGGGAGGTACCAGTACTACATAGAGCCATGACTACACACCACCCAAACAGAACAGACGTTGGGAGGTAGCAGTACTACATAGAGCCAGACTCACACACAACCTAAACAGAACAGACGTTGGGAGGTACGCAGTACATACATAGAGCCATGACTACACACCAACCTAAACAGAACAGACGTTGGGAGGTACGCAGTACTACATAGAGCCATGAACACACCAACCTAAACAGAACAGACGTTGGGAGGTAGCAGTACTACATAGAGCCATGACTACACACCAACCTAAACAGAACAGACGTTGGGAGGTACCAGTACTACATAGCCATGACTACACACAACCTAAACAGAACAGACGTTGGGAGGTGCCAGTACTACATAGAGCCATGACTACACACCAACCTAAAACAGAAAGACGTTGGGAGGTTGCGCAGTATACATAGAGCCATGACTACACACCAACCTAAACAGAACAGACGTTGGGAGGTCGCAGTACTACATAGAGCCATGACTACACACCAACCTAAACAGAACAGAAGTTGGGAGGTGCAGTACTACATAGAGCCATGGACTACACACCAACCTAAAACAGACGACGTTGGGAGTCGCAGTACTACATAGAGCCAATGACTACACACCAACCTAAACAGAACAGACGTTGGGGGTACGCAGTACTACATAGAGCCATGACTACACACAACCTAAACAGAACAGACGTTGGGAGGTACGCAGTAACATAGAGCCATGACTACACACAACCTAAACAGAACAGACGTTGGGAGGTGCCAGTAATACATAGAGCCATGACTACACCAACCTAAACAGAACAAGCTTGGGAGGTACGCAGTACTACATAGAGCCATGACTACACACAACCTAAACAGAACAGACGTTGGGAGGTACGCAGTACCACATAGAGCCATGACTACACACCAACTAAACAGAACAGACGTTGGGAGGTACGCAGTACACATAGAGCCATGACTACACACCAACCTAAACAGAACAGACGTTGGGAGGTACGAGTACTACATAGAGCCATGACTACACACCAACCTAAACAGAACAGACGTTGGGAGGTACGCAGTACTACATAGAGCCATGACTACACACCAACCTAAACAGACAGACGTTGGAGGTACGCAGTACTACATAGAGCCATGACTACACACCAACCTAAACAGAACAGACGTTGGGAGGTACGCAGTACTACATAGAGCCATGACTACACACAACCTAAACAGAACAGACGTTGGGAGGTACGCCCGTACTACATAGAGCCATGACTACACACCAACCTAAACAGAACAGACGTTGGGAGGTACGCAGTACTACATAGAGCCATGACTACACACCAACTAAACAGAACAGACGTTGGGAGGTACGCAGTACTACATAGAGCCATGACTACACACCAACCTAAACAGAAACAGACGTTGGGAGGGTACGCAGTACTACATAGAGCCATGACTACACACCAACCTAAACAGAACAGACGTTGGGAGGTGCACAGTACTACATAGAGCCATGACTACACACCAACCTAAAAAAAACAGACGTTGGGATGTGTACAGTACTACATAGAGCCATGACTACACACCAACCTAAACAGAACAGACGTGGGAGATGTACAGTACTACATAGAGCCATGACTACACACCAACCTAAACAGAACAGACGTTGGGAGGTACGCAGTACTACATAGAGCCATGACTACACACCAACCTAAAAAGAAAAAGCGTTGGGAGGTACAAGTACTACATAGACCATGACTACACACCCAACCTAAACAGAACAGACGTTGGGAGGTACGCAGTACTACATAGAGCCATGACTACACACCAACCTAAACGAACAGAAGTTGGAGGTACGCAGTACTACATAGAGCCATGACTACACACCAAACTAAACAGAACAGACGTTGGGAGGTAGCAGTACTCACATAGAGCCATGACTACACACCAACTAAACAGAACAGACGTTGGGAGGTCGCCAGTACTACATGAGCCATGAACACACCAACTAAACAGAACAGACGTTGGGAGGTGACAGTACTACATAGAGCCATGACTACACACCAACCTAAACAGAACAGACGTGGGAGGTACCAGTACACATAGAGCCATGACTACACACCAACTAAACAGAACAGACGTTGGGAGGTACGCAGTACTACATAGAGCCATGACTACACACCAACCAAACAGAACGACGTTGGGGGTAGCAGACTACATAGAGCCATGACTACACACCAACCTAAACAGAACAGACGTTGGGAGGTACGCAGTACTACATAGAGCCATGACACACACACAACCTAAACAGAACAGACGTTGGGAGGTACGCAGTACTACATAGAGCCATGACTACACACCAACCTAAACAGAACAGACGTTGGGAGGTACGCAGTACTACATAGAGCCATAGACTACACACAACCTAAACAGAACAGACGTTGGGAGGTGCAGTACTACATGAGCCATGACTACACACCACCTAAACAGAACAGACGTTGGGAGGTACGCAGTACTACATAGAGCCATGACTACACACCAACCTAAACAGAACAGACGTTGGGAGGTACGCAGTACTACATAGAGCATGACTACACACCAACCTAAACAGAACAGACGTTGGGGGTACGAGTACTACATAGAGCCCTGACTACACACCAACCTAAACAGAAAAGACGTTGGGAGGTACGCAGTACTACATAGAGCATGATACACAACCAACCTAAACAGAAAAGACGTTGGGAGGTACGCAGTACTACATAGAGCCATGACTACACACCAACCTAAACAGAACAGACGTTGGGAGGTACACAGTACTACATAGAGCCATGACTACACACCAACCTAAACAGAACAGACGTTGGGGGTACGAAGACTACATAGAGCCATGACTACACACAACCTAAACAGAACAGAAGTTGGGAGGTACGCAGTACTACATAGAGCCATGACTACACACCAACCTAAACAGAACAGACGTTGGGAGGTAGCAGTACTACATAGAGCCATGACTACACACCAACTAAACAGAACAGACGTTGGGAGGTACCAGTACTACATAGAGCCATGACTACACACAACCTAAACAGAACAGACGTTGGGAGGTAGCAGTATACATAGAGCCATGACTACACACCAACCCAAACAGAACAGACGTTGGGAGGTACGCAGTACTACATAGAGCCATGACTACACACCAACCTAAACAGAACAGACGTTGGGAGGTACGCAGTACTACATAGAGCCATGACTACACACCAACCTAAACAGAACAGACGTTGGGAGGTAGCACAGTACTACATAGAGCCATGACACACACCAACCTAAACAGACCGACGTTGGGAGGTACGCAGTACTACATAGAGCCATGACTACACACCAACCTAAACAGAACAGACGTTGGGAGGTACGCAGTATACATAGAGCCATGACTACACACCAACCTAAACAGAACAGACGTTGGGAGGTACGCAGTACTACATAGAGCCATGACTACACACCAACCTAAACAGAACAGACGTTGGGAGGTAGCAGTACTACATAGAGCCATGACTACACACCAACCAAACAGAACAGACGTTGGGAGGTACGCAGTACTACATAAGGCCAGATACACACCAACCTAAACAGAACAGACGTTGGGAGGTGCGCAGTACTACATAGAGCCATGACTACACACCAACCTAAACAGACAGAAGTTGGGAGGTGCGCAGTACTACATAGAGGCCATGACTACACACCCACCTAAACAGAACAGACGTTGGGAGGTGCGCAGTACTACATAGAGCCATGACTACACACCAACCTAAACAGAACAGACGTTGGGAGGTGCGCAGTACTACATAGAGCCAGACTACACACAACCTAAACAGAACAGACGTTGGGAGGCCCAGTACTACATAGAGCCATGACTACACACCAACCTAAACAGAACAGACGTTGGGAGGTACGCAGTACTACATAGAGCCATGACTACACACCAACCTAAACAGAACAGACGTTGGGAGGTACCAGTACTACATAGAGCCATGACTACACACCAACCTAAACAGAACCGACGTCTGGAGGTACGCAGTACTACATAGAGCCATGACTACACACCAACCTAAACAGAACAGACGTTGGGAGGTACGCAGTACTACATAGAGCCATGACTACACACCAACCTAAACAGAAAAAACGTTGGGAGGTACGCAGTACTACATAGAGCCATGACTACACACCAACCTAAACAGAACAGACGTTGGGAGGTACCAGTACTACATAGAGCCATGACTACACACCAACCTAAACAGAACAGACTTTGGAGGTACGCAGTACTACATAGAGCCATGACTACACACCAACCTAAACAGAACAGACGTTGGGAGGTACGCAGTACTACATAGAGCCATGACTACACACCAACTAAACAGAACAGACGTTGGGAGGTACGCAGTACTACATAGAGCCATGACTACACACCAACCTAAACAGAAACAGACGTGGGAGGTACGCAGTATACATAGAGCCATGACTACACACCACCTAAACAGAACAGACGTTGGGAGGTACGCAGTACTACATAGAGCCATGACTACACACAACCTAAACAGAAACGACGTTGGGAGGTACGCAGTACTACATAGAGCCATTATACACACCAACCTAAACAGAACAGACGTTGGGAGGTACGCAGTACAACATAGAGCCATGACTACACACCAACCTAAACAGAACAGACGTGGGAGGTACGCAGTACTACATAGAGCCATGACTACCAACCAACCTAAACAGAACAGACGTTGGGAGGTACGCCAGTACTACATAGAGCATGACTACACACCAACCTAAACAGAACAGACGTTGGGAGGTACGCAGTACACATAGAGCCATGACTACACACAACCTAAACAGAACAGACGTTGGGATGTACGCAGTACTACATAGAGCCATGACTACACACCAACCTAAACAGAACAGACGTTGGGAGGTACGCAGTACTACATAGAGCCATGACTACACACAACCTAAACAGAACAGACGTGGGAGGTACGCAGTACTACATAGAGCATGACTACACACCAACCTAAACAGAACAGACGTTGGGAGGTGCAGGACTACATAGAGCCATGACTACACACCAACCTAAACAGAACAGACGTTGGGAGGTACGCAGTACTACATAGAGCCATGACTACACACCAACCTAAACAGAACAGACGTTGGGAGGTACGCAGTACTACATAGAGCCATGACTACACACCAACCTAAACAGAACAGACGTTGGGAGGTACGCAGTACTACATAGAGCCATGACTACACACCAACCTAAACAGAACAGACGTTGGGAGGTACGCAGTACTACATAGAGCCATGACTACACACCAACCTAAACAGAACAGACGTTGGGAGGTACGCATACACATAGAGCCATGACTACACACCAACCTAAACAGAACAGACGTTGGGAGGTAGCACGCTACTACATAGAGCCATGACTACACACCAACCTAAACAGAACAGACGTTGGGAGTACGCAGTATACATGAGCCATGACTACACACCAACCTAAAAAGAAACAGACGTTGGGAGGTACGCAGTACTACATAGAGCCATGACTACACACCAACCTAAACAGAACAGACGTTGGGAGGTGCGCAGTACTACATAGAGCCATGACTACACACCAACCTAAACAGAACAGACGTTGGGGTGCGCAGTACTACATAGAAGCCATGACTACACACCAACCTAAACAGAACAGACGTGGGAGGTGCGCAGTACATACATAGAGCCATGACTACACACAACCTAAACAGAACAGACGTTGGGAGGTGCGCAGTACTACATAGAGCCATGACTACACACCAACCTAAACAGAACAGACGGTGGGAGGTGCGCAGTACTAATAGAGCCATGACTACACACCAACCTAAACAGAACAGACGTTGGGAGGTAGCAGTACTACATAGAGCCATGACTACACACCAACCTAAACAGAACAGACGTTGGAGGTACGCAGTACTACATAGAGCCATGACTACCACACAACCTAAACAGAACAGACGTTGGGAGGTACGCAGTACCACATAGAGCCATGACTACACACCAACCTAAACAGAACAGACGTTGGGAGGTGCGCAGTACCACATAGAGCCATGACTCCACACCAACCTAAACAGAACAGACGTTGGGAGGTGCGCCAGTTACCACCTCACATAGAGCCATGACTACACACCAACCTAAACAGAAACAGACGTTGGGAGGTACGCAGTACTACATAGAGCCATGACTACACACCAACCTAAACAGAACAGACGTTGGGAGGTACGCAGTACTACATAGAGCCATGACTACACACCAACCTAAACAGAACAGGACGTTGGGAGGTACGCAGTTACTACATTAGAGCCATGACTACACACCAACCTAAACAGAACAGACCATGACTACACACCAACCTAAACAGAACAGACGTTGGGAGGTACGCAGTACTACATAGAGCCATGACTACACACCAACCTAAACAGAACAGACGTTGGGAGGTACGCAGTACTACATAGAGCCATGACTACACACCAACCTAAACAGAACAGACGTTGGGAGGTACGCAGTACTACATAGAGCCATGACTACACACCAACTAAACAGAACAGACGTTGGGAGGTACGCAGTACTACATAGAGCCATGACTACACACCAACCTAAACAGAACAGACGTTGGGAGGTACGCAGTACTACATAGAGCCATGACTACACACCAACCTAAACAGAACAGACGTTGGGAGTGACGCAGTACTACATAGAGCCATGACTACACACCAACCTAAACAGAACAGACGTTGGGAGGTACGCAGTACTACATAGAGCCATGACTACACACCAACCTAAACAGAACAGACGTTGGGAGGTACGCAGTACTACATAGAGCCATGACTACACACCAACCTAAACAGAACAGACGTTGGGAGGTGCGCAGTACTACATAGAGCCATGACTACACACCAACCTAAACAGAACAGACGTTGGGAGGTGACGCAGTACTACATAGAGCCATGACTACACACCAACCTAAACAGAACAGACGTTGGGAGGTACGCAGTACTACATAGAGCCATGACTACACACCAACCTAAACAGAACAGACGTTGGGAGGTACGCAGTACTACATAGAGCCATGACTACACACCAACCTAAACAGAACAGACGTTGGGAGGTACGCAGTACTACATAGAGCCATGACTACACACCAACCTAAACAGAACAGACGTTGGGAGGTACGCAGTACTACATAGAGCCATGACTACACACCAACCTAAACAGAACAGACGTTGGGAGGTACGCAGTACTACATAGAGCCATGACTACACACCAACCTAAACAGAACAGACGTTGGGAGGTAGCACAGTACTACATAGAGCCATGACTACACACCAACCTAAACAGAACAGACGTTGGGAGGTACGCAGTACTACATAGAGCCATGACTACACACCAACCTAAACAGAACAGACGTTGGGAGGTACGCAGTACTACATAGAGCCATGACTACACACCAACCTAAACAGAACAGACGTTGGGAGGTACGCAGTACTACATAGAGCCATGACTACACACCAACCTAAACAGAACAGACGTTGGGAGGTACGCAGTACTACATAGAGCCATGACTACACACCAACCTAAACAGAACAGACGTTGGGAGGTACGCAGTACTACATAGAGCCATGACTACACACCAACCTAAACAGAACAGACGTTGGGAGGTACGCAGTACTACATAGAGCCATGACTACACACCAACCTAAACAGAACAGACGTTGGGAGGTACGCAGTACTACATAGAGCCATGACTACACACCAACCTAAACAGAACAGACGTTGGGAGGTACGCAGTACTACATAGAGCCATGACTACACACCAACCTAAACAGAACAGACGTTGGGAGGTACGCAGTACTACATAGAGCCATGACTACACACCAACCTAAACAGAACAGACGTTGGGAGGTACGCAGTACTACATAGAGCCATGACTACACACCAACCTAAACAGAACAGACGTTGGGAGGTACGCAGTACTACATAGAGCCATGACTACACACCAACCTAAACAGAACAGACGTTGGGAGGTACGCAGTACTACATAGAGCCATGACTACACACCAACCTAAACAGAACAGACGTTGGGAGGTACGCAGTACTACATAGAGCCATGACTACACACCAACCTAAACAGAACAGACGTTGGGAGGTACGCAGTACTACATAGAGCCATGACTACACACCAACCTAAACAGAACAGACGTTGGGAGGTACGCAGTACTACATAGAGCCATGACTACACACCAACCTAAACAGAACAGACGTTGGGAGGTACGCAGTACTACATAGAGCCATGACTACACACCAACCTAAACAGAACAGACGTTGGGAGGTACGCAGTACTACATAGAGCCATGACTACACACCAACCTAAACAGAACAGACGTTGGGAGGTACGCAGTACTACATAGAGCCATGACTACACACCAACCTAAACAGAACAGACGTTGGGAGGTACGCAGTACTACATAGAGCCATGACTACACACCAACCTAAACAGAACAGACGTTGGGAGGTACGCAGTACTACATAGAGCCATGACTACACACCAACCTAAACAGAACAGACGTTGGGAGGTACGCAGTACTACATAGAGCCATGACTACACACCAACCTAAACAGAACAGACGTTGGGAGGTACGCAGTACTACATAGAGCCATGACTACACACCAACCTAAACAGAACAGACGTTGGGAGGTACGCAGTACTACATAGAGCCATGACTACACACCAACCTAAACAGAACAGACGTTGGGAGGTACGCAGTACTACATAGAGCCATGACTACACACCAACCTAAACAGAACAGACGTTGGGAGGTACGCAGTACTACATAGAGCCATGACTACACACCAACCTAAACAGAACAGACGTTGGGAGGTACGCAGTACTACATAGAGCCATGACTACACACCAACCTAAACAGAACAGACGTTGGGAGGTACGCAGTACTACATAGAGCCATGACTACACACCAACCTAAACAGAACAGACGTTGGGAGGTACGCAGTACTACATAGAGCCATGACTACACACCAACCTAAACAGAACAGACGTTGGGAGGTACGCAGTACTACATAGAGCCATGACTACACACCAACCTAAACAGAACAGACGTTGGGAGGTACGCAGTACTACATAGAGCCATGACTACACACCAACCTAAACAGAACAGACGTTGGGAGGTACGCAGTACTACATAGAGCCATGACTACACACCAACCTAAACAGAACAGACGTTGGGAGGTACGCAGTACTACATAGAGCCATGACTACACACCAACCTAAACAGAACAGACGTTGGGAGGTACGCAGTACTACATAGAGCCATGACTACACACCAACCTAAACAGAACAGACGTTGGGAGGTACGCAGTACTACATAGAGCCATGACTACACACCAACCTAAACAGAACAGACGTTGGGAGGTACGCAGTACTACATAGAGCCATGACTACACACCAACCTAAACAGAACAGACGTTGGGAGGTACGCAGTACTACATAGAGCCATGACTACACACCAACCTAAACAGAACAGACGTTGGGAGGTACGCAGTACTACATAGAGCCATGACTACACACCAACCTAAACAGAACAGACGTTGGGAGGTACGCAGTACTACATAGAGCCATGACTACACACCAACCTAAACAGAACAGACGTTGGGAGGTACGCAGTACTACATAGAGCCATGACTACACACCAACCTAAACAGAACAGACGTTGGGAGGTACGCAGTACTACATAGAGCCATGACTACACACCAACCTAAACAGAACAGACGTTGGGAGGTACGCAGTACTACATAGAGCCATGACTACACACCAACCTAAACAGAACAGACGTTGGGAGGTACGCAGTACTACATAGAGCCATGACTACACACCAACCTAAACAGAACAGACGTTGGGAGGTACGCAGTACTACATAGAGCCATGACTACACACCAACCTAAACAGAACAGACGTTGGGAGGTACGCAGTACTACATAGAGCCATGACTACACACCAACCTAAACAGAACAGACGTTGGGAGGTACGCAGTACTACATAGAGCCATGACTACACACCAACCTAAACAGAACAGACGTTGGGAGGTACGCAGTACTACATAGAGCCATGACTACACACCAACCTAAACAGAACAGACGTTGGGAGGTACGCAGTACTACATAGAGCCATGACTACACACCAACCTAAACAGAACAGACGTTGGGAGGTACGCAGTACTACATAGAGCCATGACTACACACCAACCTAAACAGAACAGACGTTGGGAGGTACGCAGTACTACATAGAGCCATGACTACACACCAACCTAAACAGAACAGACGTTGGGAGGTACGCAGTACTACATAGAGCCATGACTACACACCAACCTAAACAGAACAGACGTTGGGAGGTACGCAGTACTACATAGAGCCATGACTACACACCAACCTAAACAGAACAGACGTTGGGAGGTACGCAGTACTACATAGAGCCATGACTACACACCAACCTAAACAGAACAGACGTTGGGAGGTACGCAGTACTACATAGAGCCATGACTACACACCAACCTAAACAGAACAGACGTTGGGAGGTACGCAGTACTACATAGAGCCATGACTACACACCAACCTAAACAGAACAGACGTTGGGAGGTACGCAGTACTACATAGAGCCATGACTACACACCAACCTAAACAGAACAGACGTTGGGAGGTACGCAGTACTACATAGAGCCATGACTACACACCAACCTAAACAGAACAGACGTTGGGAGGTACGCAGTACTACATAGAGCCATGACTACACACCAACCTAAACAGAACAGACGTTGGGAGGTACGCAGTACTACATAGAGCCATGACTACACACCAACCTAAACAGAACAGACGTTGGGAGGTACGCAGTACTACATAGAGCCATGACTACACACCAACCTAAACAGAACAGACGTTGGGAGGTACGCAGTACTACATAGAGCCATGACTACACACCAACCTAAACAGAACAGACGTTGGGAGGTACGCAGTACTACATAGAGCCATGACTACACACCAACCTAAACAGAACAGACGTTGGGAGGTACGCAGTACTACATAGAGCCATGACTACACACCAACCTAAACAGAACAGACGTTGGGAGGTGCGCAGTACTACATAGAGCCATGACTACACACCAACCTAAACAGAACAGACGTTGGGAGGTGCGCAGTACTACATAGAGCCATGACTACACACCAACCTAAACAGAACAGACGTTGGGAGGTGCGCAGTACTACATAGAGCCATGACTACACACCAACCTAAACAGAACAGACGTTGGGAGGTACGCAGTACTACATAGAGCCATGACTACACACCAACCTAAACAGAACAGACGTTGGGAGGTACGCAGTACTACATAGAGCCATGACTACACACCAACCTAAACAGAACAGACGTTGGGAGGTGCGCAGTACTACATAGAGCCATGACTACACACCAACCTAAACAGAACAGACGTTGGGAGGTACGCAGTACTACATAGAGCCATGACTACACACCAACCTAAACAGAACAGACGTTGGGAGGTACGCAGTACTACATAGAGCCATGACTACACACCAACCTAAACAGAACAGACGTTGGGAGGTGCGCAGTACTACATAGAGCCATGACTACACACCAACCTAAACAGAACAGACGTTGGGAGGTACGCAGTACTACATAGAGCCATGACTACACACCAACCTAAACAGAACAGACGTTGGGAGGTACGCAGTACTACATAGAGCCATGACTACACACCAACCTAAACAGAACAGACGTTGGGAGGTACGCAGTACTACATAGAGCCATGACTACACACCAACCTAAACAGAACAGACGTTGGGAGGTACGCAGTACTACATAGAGCCATGACTACACACCAACCTAAACAGAACAGACGTTGGGAGGTACGCAGTACTACATAGAGCCATGACTACACACCAACCTAAACAGAACAGACGTTGGGAGGTACGCAGTACTACATAGAGCCATGACTACACACCAACCTAAACAGAACAGACGTTGGGAGGTACGCAGTACTACATAGAGCCATGACTACACACCAACCTAAACAGAACAGACGTTGGGAGGTACGCAGTACTACATAGAGCCATGACTACACACCAACCTAAACAGAACAGACGTTGGGAGGTACGCAGTACTACATAGAGCCATGACTACACACCAACCTAAACAGAACAGACGTTGGGAGGTACGCAGTACTACATAGAGCCATGACTACACACCAACCTAAACAGAACAGACGTTGGGAGGTACGCAGTACTACATAGAGCCATGACTACACACCAACCTAAACAGAACAGACGTTGGGAGGTACGCAGTACTACATAGAGCCATGACTACACACCAACCTAAACAGAACAGACGTTGGGAGGTACGCAGTACTACATAGAGCCATGACTACACACCAACCTAAACAGAACAGACGTTGGGAGGTACGCAGTACTACATAGAGCCATGACTACACACCAACCTAAACAGAACAGACGTTGGGAGGTACGCAGTACTACATAGAGCCATGACTACACACCAACCTAAACAGAACAGACGTTGGGAGGTGCACGCAGTACTACATAGAGCCATGACTACACACCAACCTAAACAGAACAGACGTTGGGAGGTACGCAGTACTACATAGAGCCATGACTACACACCAACCTAAACAGAACAGACGTTGGGAGGTACGCAGTACTACATAGAGCCATGACTACACACCAACCTAAACAGAACAGACGTTGGGAGGTACGCAGTACTACATAGAGCCATGACTACACACCAACCTAAACAGAACAGACGTTGGGAGGTACGCAGTACTACATAGAGCCATGACTACACACCAACCTAAACAGAACAGACGTTGGGAGGTACGCAGTACTACATAGAGCCATGACTACACACCAACCTAAACAGAACAGACGTTGGGAGGTGACGCAGTACTACATAGAGCCATGACTACACACCAACCTAAACAGAACAGACGTTGGGAGGTACGCAGTACTACATAGAGCCATGACTACACACCAACCTAAACAGAACAGACGTTGGGAGGTGCGCAGTACTACATAGAGCCATGACTACACACCAACCTAAACAGAACAGACGTTGGGAGGTACGCAGTACTACATAGAGCCATGACTACACACCAACCTAAACAGAACAGACGTTGGGAGGTACGCAGTACTACATAGAGCCATGACTACACACCAACCTAAACAGAACAGACGTTGGGAGGTACGCAGTACTACATAGAGCCATGACTACACACCAACCTAAACAGAACAGACGTTGGGAGGTACGCAGTACTACATAGAGCCATGACTACACACCAACCTAAACAGAACAGACGTTGGGAGGTACGCAGTACTACATAGAGCCATGACTACACACCAACCTAAACAGAACAGACGTTGGGAGGTACGCAGTACTACATAGAGCCATGACTACACACCAACCTAAACAGAACAGACGTTGGGAGGTACGCAGTACTACATAGAGCCATGACTACACACCACCCTAAACAGAACAGACGTTGGGAGGTACGCAGTACTACATAGAGCCATGACTACACACCAACCTAAACAGAACAGACGTTGGGAGGTACGCAGTACTACATAGAGCCATGACTACACACCAACCTAAACAGAACAGACGTTGGGAGGTACGCAGTACTACATAGAGCCATGACTACACACCAACCTAAACAGAACAGACGTTGGGAGGTACGCAGTACTACATAGAGCCATGACTACACACCAACCTAAACAGAACAGACGTTGGGAGGTACGCAGTACTACATAGAGCCATGACTACACACCAACCTAAACAGAACAGACGTTGGGAGGTACGCAGTACTACATAGAGCCATGACTACACACCAACCTAAACAGAACAGACGTTGGGAGGTACGCAGTACTACATAGAGCCATGACTACACACCAACCTAAACAGAACAGACGTTGGGAGGTACGCAGTACTACATAGAGCCATGACTACACACCAACCTAAACAGAACAGACGTTGGGAGGTACGCAGTACTACATAGAGCCATGACTACACACCAACCTAAACAGAACAGACGTTGGGAGGTACGCAGTACTACATAGAGCCATGACTACACACCAACCTAAACAGAACAGACGTTGGGAGGTACGCAGTACTACATAGAGCCATGACTACACACCAACCTAAACAGAACAGACGTTGGGAGGTACGCAGTACTACATAGAGCCATGACTACACACCAACCTAAACAGAACAGACGTTGGGAGGTACGCAGTACTACATAGAGCCATGACTACACACCAACCTAAACAGAACAGACGTTGGGAGGTACGCAGTACTACATAGAGCCATGACTACACACCAACCTAAACAGAACAGACGTTGGGAGGTACGCAGTACTACATAGAGCCATGACTACACACCAACCTAAACAGAACAGACGTTGGGAGGTACGCAGTACTACATAGAGCCATGACTACACACCAACCTAAACAGAACAGACGTTGGGAGGTACGCAGTACTACATAGAGCCATGACTACACACCAACCTAAACAGAACAGACGTTGGGAGGTACGCAGTACCTACATAGAGCCATGACTACACACCAACCTAAACAGAACAGACGTTGGGAGGTACGCAGTACTACATAGAGCCATGACTACACACCACCCTAAACAGAACAGACGTTGGGAGGTACGCAGTACTACATAGAGCCATGACTACACACCAACCTAAACAGAACAGACGTTGGGAGGTACGCAGTACTACATAGAGCCATGACTACACACCAACCTAAACAGAACAGACGTTGGGAGGTACGCAGTACTACATAGAGCCATGACTACACACCAACCTAAACAGAACAGACGTTGGGAGGTACGCAGTACCTACATAGAGCCATGACTACACACCAACCTAAACAGAACAGACGTTGGGAGGTACGCAGTACTACATAGAGCCATGACTACACACCAACCTAAACAGAACAGACGTTGGGAGGTACGCAGTACTACATAGAGCCATGACTACACACCACCCTAAACAGAACAGACGTTGGGAGGTACGCAGTACTACATAGAGCCATGACTACACACCAACCTAAACAGAACAGACGTTGGGAGGTACGCAGTACCTACATAGAGCCATGACTACACACCAACCTAAACAGAACAGACGTTGGGAGGTACGCAGTACTACATAGAGCCATGACTACACACCAACCTAAACAGAACAGACGTTGGGAGGTACGCAGTACTACATAGAGCCATGACTACACACCAACCTAAACAGAACAGACGTTGGGAGGTACGCAGTACTACATAGAGCCATGACTACACACCAACCTAAACAGAACAGACGTTGGGAGGTACGCAGTACTACATAGAGCCATGACTACACACCAACCTAAACAGAACAGACGTTGGGAGGTACGCAGTACTACATAGAGCCATGACTACACACCAACCTAAACAGAACAGACGTTGGGAGGTACGCAGTACTACATAGAGCCATGACTACACACCAACCTAAACAGAACAGACGTTGGGAGGTACGCAGTACTACATAGAGCCACGACTACACACCAACCTAAACAGAACAGACGTTGGGAGGTACGCAGTACTACATAGAGCCACGACTACACACCAACCTAAACAGAACAGACGTTGGGGGGTGCGCAGTACCACATAGAGCCACTGACTACACACCAACCTAAACAGAACAGACGTTGGGAGGTACGCAGTACCTACATAGAGCCACGACTACACACCAACCTAAACAGAACAGACGTTGGGAGGTACGCAGTACCACATAGAGCCATGACTACACACCAACCTAAACAGAACAGACGTTGGGAGGTACGCAGTACCACATAGAGCCACGACTACACACCAACCTAAACAGAACAGACGTTGGGAGGTGCGCAGTACTACATAGAGCCACGACTACACACCAACCTAAACAGAACAGACGTTGGGAGGTACGCAGTACTACATAGAGCCACGACTACACACCAACCTAAACAGAACAGACGTTGGGAGGTACGCAGTACTACATAGAGCCACGACTACACACCAACCTAAACAGAACAGACGTTGGGAGGTACGCAGTACTACATAGAGCCATGACTACACACCAACCTAAACAGAACAGACGTTGGGAGGTACGCAGTACTACATAGAGCCATGACTACACACCAACCTAAACAGAACAGACGTTGGGAGGTACGCAGTACTACATAGAGCCATGACTACACACCAACCTAAACAGAACAGACGTTGGGAGGTACGCAGTACTACATAGAGCCATGACTACACACCAACCTAAACAGAACAGACGTTGGGAGGTACGCAGTACCTACATAGAGCCATGACTACACACCAACCTAAACAGAACAGACGTTGGGAGGTACGCAGTACTACATAGAGCCATGACTACACACCAACCTAAACAGAACAGACGTTGGGAGGTACGCAGTACTACATAGAGCCATGACTACACACCAACCTAAACAGAACAGACGTTGGGAGGTACGCAGTACTACATAGAGCCATGACTACACACCAACCTAAACAGAACAGACGTTGGGAGGTACGCAGTACTACATAGAGCCATGACTACACACCAACCTAAACAGAACAGACGTTGGGAGGTACGCAGTACTACATAGAGCCATGACTACACACCAACCTAAACAGAACAGACGTTGGGAGGTACGCAGTACTACATAGAGCCATGACTACACACCAACCTAAACAGAACAGACGTTGGGAGGTACGCAGTACTACATAGAGCCATGACTACACACCAACCTAAACAGAACAGACGTTGGGAGGTACGCAGTACTACATAGAGCCATGACTACACACCAACCTAAACAGAACAGACGTTGGGAGGTACGCAGTACTACATAGAGCCATGACTACACACCAACCTAAACAGAACAGACGTTGGGAGGTACGCAGTACTACATAGAGCCATGACTACACACCAACCTAAACAGAACAGACGTTGGGAGGTACGCAGTACTACATAGAGCCATGACTACACACCAACCTAAACAGAACAGACGTTGGGAGGTACGCAGTACTACATAGAGCCATGACTACACACCAACCTAAACAGAACAGACGTTGGGAGGTACGCAGTACTACATAGAGCCATGACTACACACCAACCTAAACAGAACAGACGTTGGGAGGTACGCAGTACCTACATAGAGCCATGACTACACACCACCCTAAACAGAACAGACGTTGGGAGGTACGCAGTACTACATAGAGCCATGACTACACACCAACCTAAACAGAACAGACGTTGGGAGGTACGCAGTACTACATAGAGCCATGACTACACACCAACCTAAACAGAACAGACGTTGGGAGGTACGCAGTACTACATAGAGCCATGACTACACACCAACCTAAACAGAACAGACGTTGGGAGGTACGCAGTACTACATAGAGCCATGACTACACACCAACCTAAACAGAACAGACGTTGGGAGGTACGCAGTACTACATAGAGCCATGACTACACACCAACCTAAACAGAACAGACGTTGGGAGGTACGCAGTACTACATAGAGCCATGACTACACACCAACCTAAACAGAACAGACGTTGGGAGGTACGCAGTACTACATAGAGCCATGACTACACACCAACCTAAACAGAACAGACGTTGGGAGGTACGCAGTACTACATAGAGCCATGACTACACACCAACCTAAACAGAACAGACGTTGGGAGGTACGCAGTACTACATAGAGCCATGACTACACACCAACCTAAACAGAACAGACGTTGGGAGGTACGCAGTACTACATAGAGCCATGACTACACACCAACCTAAACAGAACAGACGTTGGGAGGTACGCAGTACTACATAGAGCCATGACTACACACCAACCTAAACAGAACAGACGTTGGGAGGTACGCAGTACTACATAGAGCCATGACTACACACCAACCTAAACAGAACAGACGTTGGGAGGTACGCAGTACTACATAGAGCCATGACTACACACCAACCTAAACAGAACAGACGTTGGGAGGTACGCAGTACTACATAGAGCCATGACTACACACCAACATAAACAGAACAGACGTTGGGAGGTACGCAGTACTACATAGTAGCCATGACTACACACCAACCTAAACAGAACAGACGTTGGGAGGTACGCAGTACTACATAGAGCCATGACTACACACCAACCTAAACAGAACAGACGTTGGGAGGTACGCAGTACCACATAGAGCCATGACTACACACCAACCTAAACAGAACAGACGTTGGGAGGTACGCAGTACCACATAGAGCCATGACTACACACCAACCTAAACAGAACAGACGTTGGGAGGTACGCAGTACTACATAGAGCCATGACTACACACCACCCTAAACAGAACAGACGTTGGGAGGTACGCAGTACTACATAGAGCCATGACTACACACCAACCTAAACAGAACAGACGTTGGGAGGTACGCAGTACTACATAGAGCCATGACTACACACCAACCTAAACAGAACAGACGTTGGGAGGTACGCAGTACTACATAGAGCCATGACTACACACCAACCTAAACAGAACAGACGTTGGGAGGTACGCAGTACCACATAGAGCCATGACTACACACCAACCTAAACAGAACAGACGTTGGGAGGTACGCAGTACTACATAGAGCCATGACTACACACCAACCTAAACAGAACAGACGTTGGGAGGTACGCAGTACTACATAGAGCCATGACTACACACCACCCTAAACAGAACAGACGTTGGGAGGTACGCAGTACTACATAGAGCCATGACTACACACCAACCTAAACAGAACAGACGTTGGGAGGTACGCAGTACCACATAGAGCCATGACTACATACCAACCTAAACAGAACAGACGTTGGGAGGTACGCAGTACCACATAGAGCCATGACTACACACCAACCTAAACAGAACAGACGTTGGGAGGTACGCAGTACTACATAGAGCCATGACTACACACCAACCTAAACAGAACAGACGTTGGGAGGTACGCAGTACTACATAGAGCCATGACTACACACCAACCTAAACAGAACAGACGTTGGGAGGTACGCAGTACTACATAGAGCCATGACTACACACCAACCTAAACAGAACAGACGTTGGGAGGTACGCAGTACTACATAGAGCCACGACTACACACCAACCTAAACAGAACAGACGTTGGGAGGTACGCAGTACTACAGAGAGCCACGACTACACACCAACCTAAACAGAACAGACGTTGGGAGGTACGCAGTACTACATAGAGCCACGACTACACACCAACCTAAACAGAACAGACGTTGGGAGGTACGCAGTACTACATAGAGCCACGACTACACACCAACCTAAACAGAACAGACGTTGGGGGGTGCGCAGTACCACATAGAGCCACGACTACACACCAACCTAAACAGAACAGACGTTGGGAGGTACGCAGTACCACATAGAGCCACGACTACACACCAACCTAAACAGAACAGACGTTGGGAGGTACGCAGTACCACATGGAGCCACGACTACACACCAACCTAAACAGAACAGACGTTGGGAGGTACGCAGTACTACATAGAGCCACGACTACACACCAACCTAAACAGAACAGACGTTGGGAGGTGCGCAGTACTACATAGAGCCACGACTACACACCAACCTAAACAGAACAGACGTTGGGAGGTACGCAGTACTACATAGAGCCACGACTACACACCAACCTAAACAGAACAGACGTTGGGAGGTACGCAGTACTACATAGAGCCATGACTACACACCAACCTAAACAGAACAGACGTTGGGAGGTACGCAGTACTACATAGAGCCATGACTACACACCAACCTAAACAGAACAGACGTTGGGAGGTACGCAGTACTACATAGAGCCATGACTACACACCAACCTAAACAGAACAGACGTTGGGAGGTACGCAGTACTACATAGAGCCATGACTACACACCAACCTAAACAGAACAGACGTTGGGAGGTACGCAGTACTACATAGAGCCATGACTACACACCAACCTAAACAGAACAGACGTTGGGAGGTACGCAGTACTACATAGAGCCATGACTACACACCAACCTAAACAGAACAGACGTTGGGAGGTACGCAGTACTACATAGAGCCATGACTACACACCAACCTAAACAGAACAGATGTTGGGAGGTACGCAGTACTACATAGAGCCATGACTACACACCAACCTAAACAGAACAGACGTTGGGAGGTGTGCAGTACTACATAGAGCCATGACTACACACCAACCTAAACAGAACAGACGTTGGGAGGTACGCAGTACTACATAGAGCCATGACTACACACCAACCTAAACAGAACAGACGTTGGGAGGTACGCAGTACTACATAGAGCCATGACTACACACCAACCTAAACAGAACAGACGTTGGGAGGTACGCAGTACCACATAGAGCCATGACTACACACCAACCTAAACAGAACAGACGTTGGGAGGTACGCAGTACTACATAGAGCCATGACTACACACCACCCTATACAGAACAGACGTTGGGAGGTACGCAGTACTACATAGAGCCATGACTACACACCAACCTAAACAGAACAGACGTTGGGAGGTACGCAGTACTACACAGAGCCATGACTACACACCAACCTAAACAGAACAGACGTTGGGAGGTACGCAGTACTACATAGAGCCATGACTACACACCAACCTAAACAGAACAGACGTTGGGAGGTACGCAGTACTACATAGAGCCATGACTACACACCAACCTAAACAGAACAGACGTTGGGAGGTACGCAGTACTACATAGAGCCATGACTACACACCAACCTAAACAGAACAGACGTTGGGAGGTACGCAGTACTACATAGAGCCATGACTACACACCAACCTAAACAGAACAGACGTTGGGAGGTACGCAGTACTACATAGAGCCATGACTACACACCAACCTAAACAGAACAGACGTTGGGAGGTACGCAGTACTACATAGAGCCATGACTACACACCAACCTAAACAGAACAGACGTTGGGAGGTACGCAGTACTACATAGAGCCATGACTACACACCAACCTAAACAGAACAGACGTTGGGAGGTACGCAGTACTACATAGAGCCATGACTACACACCAACCTAAACAGAACAGACGTTGGGAGGTGTGCAGTACTATATAGAGCCATGACTACACACCAAGCTAAACAGAACAGACGTTGGGAGGTACGCAGTACTACATAGAGCCATGACTACACACCAACCTAAACAGAACAGACGTTGGGAGGTGCACAGTACTACATAGAGCCATGACTACACACCAACCTAAACAGAACAGACGTTGGGAGGTACGCAGTACTACATACAGCCATGACTACATGGCACTTTATTCCACAACAAGCAACTGATGCAAGCAGTAAAAACTGATTTAAAAACAGATAAAAATACACCTTACGGAACAGCGGAGACTGTGAAGCAACACAAACATAGACACATGCATACACACACACGATAACATATGCACTATACACACACGTACACATGGATTTTGCACATGCACTGTAGATATGTGGTAGTGGTGGAGTAGGGGCCTGAGGGCACAGAGTGTGTTGTGAAATTTGTGAATGTACTGTCATGTTTTTAAAATTGTATGAACTGCCTAAATTTTGCTGGACCCTTTGGCAGCAGCTAATGGTGATCCATAATAAGTACAAATACAACTTGATTGGAGTCCACCTCTGGTAAATTCATTTCATTGGACATCATTTGGAAAGGCAAACACCTGTCTATATAAATTCCCACAGTGCATGTCAGAGCAAAAACTAAGCCATGAGGTTGAAAGAATTCCGAGACAAGATTGTGTCGAGGCACATATCTGGGAAAGGGTACCAAAACATTTCTGCACCATTGAAGGTGCAGAAACAGGACGTTGGTTCCGTTTTTCTGTGCTCCGTTTTATTTACTTAACAAAGAAGGAACACTCAAAATGTGCATTTATAAAGCATAACAATTTTAATCAAAGTACAGCTGTAGACAGAAGTCAAAGATGAAACATCACACATACAACTGATGTCTGTCCTGAGTTCTGCCCCATAGGAAAAGTCCAAGTTGCTTTTATCATGCTTGTAGTCAACCTCCTGTGATGTCATTACCTGCTACTCCTCAGACCAAGCCCATACAATACAATAGTTCTAAGGCCTCAGCAGTAAAAGCCCACTCCCCCAAGTTGATTTATAGAGGTATGTCTGACTAGCCTCTTATCTCTTCTACTCCCCTACAGGGCTCTTTGTTTATCTTTGAAATGCTTTCTCACAGACCCCCCCCCCCCCCCCCCCCCCCCATTTCTTTATAAGAGGCACAGACTTAAAGACTGTGGAACAATTCTAAATGCTTACAATGAATATATATATTGTTAATCTGTAGTCTAAGACCCTATAAATGTAGAGGAGGGGTCCCATAGCCCCTCCCCTTCTATTAATACAACATATTATAATCAATTATTGTAAAACATCAAACATTTGGTGCAACCCCTATCGTGACCCCAATTTGACCCCATCAGTCCCCAAGAACACAGTGGCCTACGTCATTCTTAAATGAAAGAGGTTTGGAACCACCAAGACTCTTACTAGAGCTGGCCACCCAGCCAAACTGAGCAGTCGGGGGAAAAGGGGCTTGGTCAGGGAGGTTACCAAGAACCTGATGGTCCCTCTGACAGAGCTCTAGAGTTCCTCTGTGGAGATGAGAAAACCTTCCAGAAGGACAACCATCTCTGCAGCACTCCTCCAATCAGGCCTTTATGGTAGAGTGGCCAGACGGAAGACAGTAAAATGCACATGACAGCCCGCTTGGAGTTTGCCAAAAGGCACCTAAAAACTCTCAGACCATGAGAAACAAGATTCTCTGGTCTGATGAAACCAAGACTGAACTCTTTGGCCTGAATGCAAAGCGTCACATCTGGAGGAAACCTGGCACCATCCCTATGGTGAAGCATGGTGTGGGGATATTTTTCAGCGGTAGGGACTGGCAGACTAGTCAGGATCGAGGCAAAGATGAACGGAGCAAAGTACAGAGAGATCCTTGATGAAAACCTGCTCCAGAGTGTTCAGGACCTCAGACTGGGGCGGAGGTTCACCTTCCAACAGGACAATGACCTGGAGGTGTGTTGAGTCATGCTGTGGTAGCCATGCTACTTAAGTGTGCCTTGAATTCTAAATAAATCACAGACAGTGTTACCAGCAAAGCACGCCCAAACTATCACACCTCCTCCTCCGTGCTTCACGGTGTGAACTACACATGTAGAGATCATCCGTTCACCTACTCTGCGTCTCACAAAGACACAGCGGTTGGAACCAAAAATCTCAAATTTGGACCAAAGGACAGATTTCCACCGGTCTAATGTCCATTGCTCGTGTTTCTTGGCCCAAGCAAGTCTCTTCTTCTTATTGGTGTCCTTTAGTAGTGGTTTCTTTGCAGCAATTCAACCATAAAGTCATGATTCACGCAGTCTCTTCTGAACAGTTGATGTTGAGATGTGTCTGTTACTTGAACTCTGTGAAGCATTTATTTGGGCTGCAATTTCTTTGGCTGGTAACTCTAATGAACTTATCCTCTGCAGCAGAGGTAACTCTGGGTCTTCCTTTCCTGTGGTTGTCCTCATGAGAGACAGTTTCATCATAGCGCTTGATGGTTTTGCAACTGCACTTTAAAAGTTCTTGAAATTTTACGGATTGACTGACCTTCATGTCTTAAAGTAATGATGGACTGTCGTTTCTCTTCAATTATTTGAGCTGTTCGTTCCATAATATAGACTTGGTCTTTTACCAAATAGGGTTATCTTCTGTATACCACCCCTACCTTGTCACAACACAACTGATTGGCTCCACCGCACTAAGAAGGAAAGAAATTCCTCAAATTAACTTTTAACAAGGCACACCTGTTAATTGAATATATATCTTTATACGTTCATCTTGTTACTTTCCTTGCTTTCAGGCCCACAGGGAAGAGGTGGTATGGGGAGAGTTTTCTTTGATCTGTCACGTTCTGACCATAGTTCTTTTGTGTTTTCGTTGTTTTAGTGTTGGTCAGGACGTGAGCTGAGTGGGCATTCTATGTTGTGTGTCTAGTTTTCCTGTTTCTATGTTTGGCTTGATATGGTTCTCAATCAGGCCCACAGGGAAGAGGTGGTATGGGGAGGGTTTTCTTTGATCGTCGGGAGCGGGCGTGAGGATCTGTGTACTGTTTGAATATTATTGCCTGTCTGTGATCTGAACCCCTCACAAAAACTGGTCAAACGTGTTGAAAGTATGTTAGTTTTATTGGCATCAATGTTTAATTGAGTTTACCAGTATTCAAGATGATAATTATTATTACAGGGTATATACATTTATGCCTTTTGGTTTTCATGTGTTTGTAGGGGCTTTGCTGCCTTTTAGGTCCAAGCAGTTTATTGACCCTTCCACTCCCTTAAGGTGAAGTTTTTTATATTGTGCATTTATATTTCAATTAATATGTACTGTTTATTTGTAATGCTGTGAAAAAAACGCCCTTTCTATTCTTTCTGCATTGATGTTTTTTGTCACTGTTTTTGATGAGTTTAGTGAACTTGGTCAGATGTCTCTGTGAAAGCACTGGGTAGGCCTAGTATAGGGAGCCGTAGAGCCATACAGAAAGTAACTAAGAACTGAAAAGCCATTCGTTTAATCGTATCGATGTGTTTCCTTGTAAATCCGTTTCTAAACAAGCAAACCTACACCTGCATTATTTAATCAACTTTGCTTGTTTGTTATATCTGTCTCAGACTGTTTCCTTAAATGAACCTGTGACTTTGATTAGATAGATGTTGTCCTAATACAGTGTATTTCCTTATGGTGAAAATCTTCTCAGGTTGAACTGGAGTCAGCTAATTGTTCATTTCTAGCTATTATCATCCATGCAGCATTATTTATGGGATACAACATTCTCCCATTGCACGATTGACAAAATCACAATGGTGTAAGTAGCAAAGTTTCACAATGGTGTAAGTAGCAAAGTTTCACAATGCGGAAAAGGCAAATGTGATTTTTTACTTCTTTCGCTTATGATGCAATCTCTCACCTCCAAAACCTGTTGAGCAGCAACAGACATTCAAGTGCTACACTTCAAAACAATGGACAAAGGCACATTTTGTTGCCAGATTGTGATGATACAGATACAAGATCTTTAAAACATCCCAAAAAATTGGCATTTCTGTCTGAAGTATAGATACACAGTATCTAGTTCTTAATGATGATGAGACCAAAACAAAAATGACTGATCATATTGTAACTTCATCTCATGCAAAAACGTTCTTTAAGCACGTTTAACTGACTTTCTACAGAATGTGGTATGAAATACTTTGAACAAACGGAGATGTTTTTGGCAGTTTTATTGTGTGTGTGTGTGCAATGACAAAGAGGAAGTGAGGGTGGAGAACCACTAACCACATTGATCGATTCCTTTTTGCCCTGCCTAGTCCTTAGAAGAAACTAACACAGCAGGAGATAAAGAAACGGTATAGTACAGCGATTCACAAAATATCATCAGAAGCAACATAACAGTAAAGTGAAAAGGCATGGTTGTTTTAAGTTTCTATAGGATGTCGACCTGTGCTGAGTTTGGAAACGTTTGGACAGATTTCTAATGGTAAGTGTGTGATACAGGGTTGATATTCACAGGAAAATGTTTGGCACTGTGTATGGACTGATATGGATGACCGTTACCACGAGCTTGTTCATCTCAACGGGACATCCCTCGCCCGCACCGATGCCTGACCAGTATGCCAGAGGACTGGTGAGTTGTCCTATGTTGTCTTCATTTTTTATCTTATCATAGCCGCTTTACTTAGTATAAAATAGATGTGCTCCATCGAAACCATTCGTATATTTTTGCTTGTAGACTTTTTTTTGTTTCGCTTATAGCCTATGTATATAAATCATTGTTTGGAATTTCAGACATAGCCACAACGATATTTAGAAAATGTATAGCCTATATTTTTTTGGGGGAAATAAACCTATATTAATACCACCCATAGTGTTTGAAATCTAAAATGTAATCAACCGTTAAACGTTATTGACTTTAGGGACAATGTGTGGTAAACCACTATGGGGCACACCCTCTTTTGACAGTTGACAAACCAAAATTTCATATGACTGCTGAACAGTCCTGGGATTTACCTCCCTCAGTGCTGTAGTGCACTTGCCAAGAATCGCTACAATACACAGTAGGCCTCTGCATTAACTCGCTCTGCTCCAGCGAGTTAGTGCACATAGATTAGAGCAGTGGTTCCCAAATGTGTTATAGTCCTGTACCCCTTCCGACATTCAACCTCCAGCTGCGTCCTCTAGCACCAGGGTCAGCGCACTCTCAAATGTATTTTTTTGCCATCATTGTAAGCCTGCCACAGCCTGCCATACGATACATTTATTAAACATAAGAATGAGTGTGAGTTTTTGTCACAACCCGGTTCGTGGGAAGTGACAAAGAGCTCTGATAGGACCAATGCACAAATAATCATATAATAATAATCTATAATTTTGCTCTTTATATATAAAACCTTATTTGTTAATCGAAAATTGTGAATAACTCCCCACAGGTTAATGAGAAGGGTGTGCTTGAAAGGATGCACATAACTCTGCAATGTTGGGTTGTATTGGAGAGAGTCTCAGTCTAAAATCATTTTCCACACACAGTCTGTGCCTGTATTTAGTTTTCATGCTAGTGAGGGCCGAGAATCCACTCTCACATAGGTACGTGGTTGCAAAGGGCAACAGTGTCTTAACAGCGCGAAGTGCCGGGATACTCTGAACGCAGCCCAATCCAGAAATCTGGCAGTGGCTTCTGATTAAATTCAATTTTCACAGAACCGCTTGTTGCAAATTCGATGAGGCTCTCTTGTTCAGATATCGATAAGTGGACTGGAGGCAGAGAATGAAAGGGATAACGAATCCAGTTGTTTGTGCCATCCGTTTCGGGAAAGTACCTGCGTAATTGCACATCCAACTAACACAGGTGCTTCGCCATATCACATTTGGCATTGTCAATCATACAATGATGGAAAGACCTGTGTGTTGTCCTTGTTAATGCAGACAGAGAGGAGATCAAATTTGTCCTGCACATTGAATATAGTTGCGGAGAGTCCCTGTAATACCAGATTCAGACTATTCAGGTGAGAAAAAACATCACCCAGATAGGCCAGTCGTGTGAGAAACTTGTCATCATGCAAGCGGTCAGACAAGTTTACATTATGGTCAGTGAAGAAAACTTTAAGCTCGTCTCTCAATTAAAAAAAACGCGTCAATACTTTGCCCCTTGATAACCAGCGCACTTCTGTATGTTGTAAAAGCGTTACATGGTCGCTGCCCATATCATTGCAAAGTGCAGAAAATACAAGAGAGTTCAGGGGCCTTGCTTTAGCAAAGTTAACCATTTTCACTGTAGTGTCCAAAATGTCTTTCAAGCTGTCAGGCATTCCCTTGGCAGCAAGAGCCTCTCGGTGGATGCTGCAGTGTACCCAAGGGGCGCCAGGAGCAACTGCTTGCACGCGCGTTACCACTCCATTATGTCTCCCTGTCATGGCTTTTGTGCCTTCAATACAGATACCAACATGAGCAGCAGCTACATTTGGTGGAATTCCCGCGAGAGAGTAACGGTTAATGTGATTGGATGTTAATTGTTTGACTAGGCTACCTGTATTTGACATTGTGTTGTTATTTCGCTGAACACTAGATGGTTTAATTTTATTTTTGGCAGTGAACGAGGCATTGATCTTGTTATCCCGTTGTGCATGTTTTCCCTAGGCTGAGGCTGCTTTTCTCTCCGCTACAGTGCCGTCTGTTCTGACTCTGGTCCCTGTCTCCCTCGTCTCGTCAGTCCTGCTTCCCGTTCTACTGCTTCTTTGAATTCCGCTCCCGACCTGCTCACCTGGCTCCTACTCCCCTTGCCTTACTGGTTCCCTGCTACCTGCCCAAGCTTCCACTGGCCTGCACCCCCACCCCCGCTTCTCAATAAATACCTTAGTTACCTTATCCCTGTTGGGTTCACCTGCTCCGCCCCGCCTAACAATAGCCCCGTGGAAAATATAAATGGACTGTTCGAAAATGTGAGAAAAAAAAGTTAAATAAAAAATTATATATTTAGAAAATGTGAATCACATTTTTAGTTGGCGTACCCCCGACAGCATGGCGCAGGAATACCTGGGAATACCTGGACTAGAGAAACGGAACGTGCAATATAACACCCTGGGTCAGAGATAGCATTAACCCTGCATAACCTTATTAACCCTCTCTCTGACAGATTCTTCATCACTTAAGAGCCACACAAAACAATACAAATACCCCTTGTATCACCGCCGTTGTGTCTAATGCGTTGAAGCTACGTCAGTTATAAGTGTAAGCCAACAGGGCTAGGCCTAGCTAGTTGGCTATCCTGAGCGCGATCAGCTAGTTGGCTATCCTGAGCGCGATCAGCTAGCTAGTTGGCTATCCTGAGCGCGATCAGCTAGCTAGTTGGCTATCCTGAGCGCGATCAGCTAGCTAGTTGGCTATCCTGAGCATGATCAGCTTCAGTGATCAGGGATTCACTGTCTGGTTTCACTCAGGATTCACTGAATTACAGCAAGACCTGAAGAGAGAAACACTCTGTTGATGGTAATTGTGTGGTGCTAGAACATCTGGAGGCTGAACACATACCATATGACCTTGACAAAGGTTCAAGGGTTTTTATTAGTCATATTTAAAAACATGAAATGACAGGAATTTAAGACAGGAACTAAAAAAAACATCAAAATACATCAAATCTAAAAGTCCTTCAAATATCAAAGTGCACTTTATTATTGAGATATTGTCTCAGGCCATATTCTCTGTTTTACGTGATACCGGGAATGTCTCTGGTTAAAAAGGTGTATAACACTGGGGAGGAAAAAGTCCCTGGGGTGGTTTGTCCCTGGAGTGCCGTGTGCAGGGGGTGGCTTTCATCAGCTGTGATGCTCCTTAGTATCACAACAACTGACATCAGTCTGCTCTCCTACCTCTGCTCTCTGTTAGGATTGGTTGAGCCGGTATGGGTACCTCCCTCCTCCTGACCCTCGCACGAGCAAGCTGCAGACGAAGGATGGGGTCGAGCGGGCGATCCGCGAGATGCAGAGATTCGGAGGGCTCGAGGAAACGGGCAGACTGGGTAACCCACTGTCAACTTACAGTAAAGCTTCGTCACTTGACCCTTTAAGCCAACTGTAAAGTCTTTCATTGTGACTTGTGTGTGCACAGACACTGGTGATATTCTGTGAAGGGCCTTGAAAACAAAAAAAGGTTTTTCAATGAACATTAAGATGCTTGAAACTATTGGAAACACTTTAACATTTTTAAGTCATTAAGCCTGCAGGGGTAAGCATGTATGAGCTTTTACAATGTCTTATAACATCTCTATGCATCTCTATGTCTCTATGCATCTCTATGTCTCTACGCATAAAGGGTTCCACCGTCTCAAACTGACTGTTTGGATCATTATAAAATGCTTATAAAACATTATAAATGGGTCATACATGCTCATGATGAGTCTTATAATGCGTTATAACAGTATTATAATGCATTATACATGGATGCTTTAAGTCACCGGGTGTCATGTGTGAGTGTCTTGCCTCTGTATTTTCAGATAAAGACACTCTCAATCTCATGCAGACGCCTAGATGCTCTCTCCCTGACATTGTGGGATCAGAGGACATGTTGAAAAGGAAGAGGAGGAGGAAGAGATACGCCCTGTCAGGCCTTCGCTGGGATAGGACCGACCTAACATGGAGGTGTGCAAAATTTGTCATTGGGACAAACAGTTTCACACATTTGAGTATTCTTCTGTGTAGTGTAGTACTGCGCAGACCTGGGTTCAAATTGTATTTGTCATCTTTCAAATACTTTGAGCATTTGATTGAGCCTGCCTGGAGTGTCAAATGGGCGTTTTTCTTTACATTTGGGGAAATTCCATTGGTTCCTTTGCACCAGGTACTGTGCCATACCTGGTAAGCAGTATAATAGTGTGTTTTATTTATTTGTTTGTACTACTGATGTCCTTCCCGTATCCAGTGTCCACAGTTACCCAAACCCCTCCCGCTCGACCTCTGTCTTCCAACCGGACATGGTGAAGGGGATCCTGACTCAGGCCTTCAAGGCTTGGAGTGACGTGGCCCCCCTCAGCTTCCGACAGCTCTCTGGGAACGACAGAGAAGATATGGGGCCCGGAGGGGACATCCGAGTGTCTTTTACCCGCTCGCTCCATGACGACGGGTACCCTTTCGACGGTAGAGGGGGCACCCTTGCCCACGCCTTCTTCCCGGGGAGGGATGACGTCGCCGGGGACACGCACTTCGATGACGATGAGTACTGGAGCTATGGAGGTATTTAAAGATAGTCAGATGGATGGATGGATGCATGGATGGAAGGATGGATGGATCTTCAATTACCGCAATAAATACAGACAGAGAGAGAGATGATATTAACTGACTGATTAACACAGCACCTGCTGGTTTCTCAGGGGACAGCAGTAGCACAGACCTCTTCACAGTGGCAGTGCATGAGTTTGGCCACGCCCTTGGTCTGTCCCACTCCTCCTCGGATCCCTCCATTATGAGGCCCTACTACCAGGGAGCTGTGAAAGACATCTCATCCTACAACCTCCCTCTGGATGACAGGATGGCCATTCAAGAGCTCTACGGTAGGGTGTCTTATTTACTGGACTCTTTCAAAAATATATATGTTCTTTAAGGATTCTATATTATGTTGAGAGTTGTGGGAAAGATAGACAGCAAATGTGTCACTAAGGCAGTGGGCTGGATTCAAAACCCACGCCGGAATCTAAGTATGCAGTATGCAGTGGCACTAACCGCTAGGCCACCCAGGCCACACCAACCCATAACTCTAACCCTAAACACACCCCAACTCTAATTCTAACCCTAACCCCAGCACCCTAACACTAACCATAAACCAACATAACCTAACCATAACTAATTGGGAAAGTCAATGTAGGTTTCTTGGTCAGTCATGTCACTTAGTTTTTCCCCTTGGTGCCACATCCGTCCACGGCTTTTACTGCACCTCTATTTGCATAACCCAAACCGCTTAACAGTTGTGGGGTTATTTCCTGCCCTTACACTACTGTTGTTGTTTACGCACTGGCTTTAGTTATAAAATAGGATATTACAGTGTTAGGATTTCACAATGCAATTCAGGGAAACAGATCATCATTTTGGTGCACATAGAAAGGAGTCCTGAGTGCATTCAGGTGTGTGTGCCGCAACAAAAAGTGATTTGATATGAGTGTAAAGAGTTAAGTCATAACTCTAGCCAATGCGTTTTGAGAAGGAGGCGAGGAGAGAGTACGATTCACCCTTTCTCTCTCCCCAGGGAGGAAGGAGAGCAAGCCTACAGTGCACCCTCGTGGCAGTGGTTCAACTCCCAGTCACCCTCGCCTGCCCAGTCCTCCACCTCCAAGGCCAACTAAACAGTGAGTGGAGCCAGAGAGAGTCAGGTCTCAGACATTTCTAAGCCTGATTCACACTATAGACCAGACTGGAACCATACTGTGCTGGTCCGAATGGTTTCTTTTCACATTGTCCTTTCCAGCACGGTTCCAGCAACAATGTTAACCAGGTCATCCCAGTACCGCTTGGCTTGGCTCAGCTCGGTTTGACTGAGTAGTGTGAAATGGGTACAATATTTCTTATCTGTCCAAACAGGATTAAGCTAATTGTTTCTCCATGGTTCTCATATGCTGATGTGTGACGGACACGAAGGACAGACATCAACATTTTTGTCCAGAATTTTTCACGTGCATCATAAATCCAAAATGTTACCTAGCTAGATACATAGATGATACTGTAGCTGTTGAGATTTAACCTGATAAGAAAATCGTTATTAGATATTTCATAAGTGTAGCTGATGTTGTCATTATGACACAACACATTCGTAATATTGAGTTGCACCCCCCCTTTGCCCTCAGAACAGCTTCAATTCATTGGGGCATGGACTCTACAAGGTGTCGAAGGCGGTCCACAGGGTTGCTGACCCATGTTGATTCCAATGCTTCCCACAGTTGTGTTGGCTGGATGTCCTTTGTGTGGTAGACCATTCTTGATACACACGGAGAACTGTTGAGCGTGAAAAACCCAGCAGCGTTGCAGTTCTTGACACAAACCGGTGCACCTGGCACCTACTACCATACCCCGTTCAAAGGCACTTAAATCTTTTGTCTTGCCCATTCACCCTCTGAATGGAACAGATACACAACACATGTCTCAATTGTCTCAAGGCTTAAAAGTCTTTGTTAATAGCCTGTCTCCTCCCCTTCATCAACTCTGATAGAAGTGGATTTAACAAGTGGCATCAATAATGGATCCGAGCCTTCACCTGGATTCACCTGGTCAGTCATGGAAAGAGCAGCTGTTCTTCATGTTTTGTATAATCAGGGTATAGAGTAACTATGTCCTTAATCAATCACTAAAACCACTCACAGTACTGAGTGTCAGGTTGCCACTGAAGTCCAGTGTCTTTACTCATGCTTCCCTGTCTTTCTTCCATGACCAGTTCGGACCGCTCTTTCCAAAATCGTTGTGAGGGCGGCTTTGATGCTGTGGCAAATATCAGAGGAGAGGTCTTCTTTTTTAAGGGTAAGAGAAATACAACAGTAGTGACAACAGCAGTGACAATGTGTTTACACAATTACACAAACATAAATGCTTTGTTGAATGTTCTATTTTGTCTGCAGAATTACCATCGTCACAAAATAAATCTTCAGAGGGGAGGGTTTTTCTTAACAGTAAAGAGTTTTTAAACGGCAGTGCTCTTCAGCTAAAAGGGATCCCCTACATTGACAGAAATATTGCCCAGAAATGACTTACTTGAACAGAAAAGGGCACACATACCCATGGCCATGATAACTAGCCTAATAACTAAGGATTGTGTGGTTTCATGATTTAAAACATTGATAAATGTTATATCTTATGTGTATGGGACATTCTTGCGGTGGCATTTGCGTCTCTCACCTTTACATCCATGAAAAACACTTTAAAATGACAAAATAGTTACCAGGGGTGGAAGTAACAAATTGCTAATACTCTCATTAGTGTAATTGAGATATTTTTTGAGTGCTTGTACTTTTAAGAGGATTTTTCTAAGTCAGTAATTTAACTTTCACTTAAGTACGTTTTGAATGAAGTACTTCGCTACCTTTTTAAAACCATCTGTTACAGAATGCAATTTTGTACGTTATCCATAATAGTACAGTAGATCCCCTTCGGAGCCAGAAAAAAACTGCTCATCGTTGTTTAGTCAGTGACCAATCAAATCAAATTTCACACATCGCACCAGTACAGGCCAATCAAATCAAGCTATGCATACAATATGAGTGATGATGGTCGGAAGGTTTTCAAAAAGGCAAAAATAACTGATTGAGTTCGAGATGTATCGTGAAAAAGAGGAAACGTTTTTATCAAAGTGATATGTGTGAAACCGATGGAGATGGAGGAGACTTTGTATTTTAAAGTATAAAAAATATATTTGCAAGTAGCAGGCCCGAACATTCTCAGTAACAGTTACAAAAACATTTTTCTTGTTGTGACTGTGATATGTTGTTGTTTATTTACTTTAAAAAGAGTGGATAAGAGTGTCTGCAAAATGACCAAAGTAAATGTGTATGTGAAAATTAACATTCCAAAATTACCTACAAAGCACACTGGGTATTATTTTTGGCCTCGTTTCGGGGTGGAGCTCATTTCAATAATACTCAGCGTGCTTTGCAATTGTCAATTTTTACATTACATTAACATTGTACTCATTTAGCTGATGCTCTTATCAAGAGCGTCTTACAATTAGTGCATTGATTTTTGCTAGGTGAGACAACAACATATCACAATCGGATCAATTACATTTTCCCTCAACAATATACATTTATATTTTGTTCATTTCCCAGATGCTCTTATCAGACCATAGTGCTATCAGACTTCTTATACTAATGGACGGGTAAAAGGGTGGGCCACAAAATTTGAATGCTTTAAAAAAAATGGTCTGGAAAATATTTTGCATTTTGAAAATACAAATTACAGTATTTTGAAAATACAATATACAAAATACGTTGGAGTGTAGTTCATCCCAGTGTAATTCCAATTTCAAAATGGCGTGGAAATTCAAATCAAAAGGAAGAGAGACTGTAGATTGTTCAAACTTTATTATAAGATTGTCAAATCTGGAGCAGTGAACAATCCACTCAACAGTGTGGAGTTAAGAGCCCAACGAACAGAGTTGGGTCTCAGCTTTTATAACCGTAGTCTACGTGGCAGTTTAGCAGGTGTGTGAGATCACGATGTGAACAAAGAGTACAAACAAGTGATAGTGACAGTTTTGTTCAACCTTTCTGCTGATAGAATTGCCACTTCTACTCAAACTAGCCTCTGTTCTCTTCATATCTCCACACAGCCATGCCCTTGAAAGATATGAAAAGAACAGGAGGAACCAAAAACTGGTGACTCTCAAATGGCCCTTTGTCTTTGGCCGCCTGACTAAGTTACTCAGAAACAAGAGAGGAAAAACACTGGCTTCTTCTTACATGAGAGAAACAGACAGTGGAAATGTACAGGTTTAAGGCTCATACAGTGCATGTGCATAACAAAGTTTGTAATTAAATTAAATGAAGTAATTAAAATACGTATTTCAAATACATCTCTGCTTGCAGCTAAGTTAGCTAGTTAGCTAAATGTTTAACTATCACCTGATGATGATAGCCGTTGTGGCTAGCATGTCCCTATGTGTGGTGATGGCTAGCTAGCTAGCTATCGAATAAGGTTATCTGGGCTAGCTAACAACATTAGACTAAAGTCAGCAAGTGAGCTAGCTAGTTAAGTGAAATAACTAGCTAGCTAGCTAGCTAATGCATTTAGAGAGACATAGGATTTAGAGAGACCTAGGATTTTTAGCTTTGTGTGTGTAAATTAGGATAACGTTAACCTAAAAGCCAGAGAATCAGTAAGTCTAACCTTGCATGCAACTGTGTGAGTCTACACAATAGGTACAGCTAAACATGGACTCGTGTCAACATTAGACAACTTTTTAGGTTGGAGAACATCTGACAAACTTACTTCAGTCTCAATATCTGAGAATAACAAGTATGGAAAGTGTGTGTTTGAGCTATTGCAATGTCAGTGATATGACGATCTAAATGACAACATAAAGCAGAATTTGCTGAAATATTCAATATGTGTATGTTGTGCATTTGCCACTATAAAGGTTTAGTCTACCTGAAGCATCATTTGACACATTGACAGGTGACGAGACAGAGCAACGGACGCAACATTAATCTGATGAAGATGATTTCTTATCATCACTGATGCCCAAATGGTCATAAGGTACAGAGGAACTGGATGGGTACCTTGCCTTGTGTCAGTCAAGGTGGATTTGCTTCATTTCTTTCCATACCTCTGGTCTTCTGGTATTTTATTAGGATCCCCATTAGCTGTTGCAAAAGCAGCAGCTACTCTTCCTGGGGTCCACACAAAACATGAAATGTGAAATAATACAGAATATTAATAGACAACAGTTCAAGGACAGAACTACATGAATGTAAAATAATTACAAAAAGCACACGTAGCCTACATATCAATACATACACACAAACTATCTAGGTCAAATAGGGAAGTTGTGCCATGAGGTGTTGCTTTATCTGTTTTTAAACCAGATTTGTGTTCAATTGAGCAATACGAGATGGAACAGAGTTCCATGCAATAATGGCTCTATATAATACTGTACGCTTTCTTGAATTTGTTCTGAATTTGGGGACTGTAAAAGAAAAGACCCCCGGTGGCATGTCTGGTGGGGTAAGTGTGTGTGTCAGAGCTCTGTGTAAGTTGACTATGCAAACAATTAGGGATTTTCAACACATGAATGTTTCTTATAAAAATAAGTGATGCAACCAGTCTCTCCTCAACTCTTAACCAAGAGGGACTGGCATGCATAGTATTTATATCAGCCCTCTGATTACAATGAAGATCGAGACATGCCGCTCTGTTTTGGGCCAGCTGCAGTTTAACTAGGTATTTCCTTGCAGCACTCAACCACACAGCTGGACAATAATCAAGATAAGACTAAACTAGGGCCTGCAAGACTTGCTTTTTGGAGTGTGGTGTCAAAAATAGAGCATCTCTTTATTACTGACAGCGCTTTCCCCATCTTTACAACCATTGAATCTATATGTTTTGACCATGACAGTTTACAATCTAAGGTAACGCCAAGTAATTTAGTCTCCTCAACTTGTTCAACAGCCACACCATTCATTAACAGATTCCGCTGAGATCTAGAACTTCTGGAATGATTTGTACCAAATACAATGCTCTTAGTTTTAGAGATGTTCAGGACCAGTTTATTACTGGCCACCCATTCTAAAACAGACTCCAACTATTTGTTAACGGTTTCAGTGACTTCATTAGCTGTGGTTGCTGATGCGTATATGGTTGAATCATCAGCATACATGGACACACATGCTTTAATACCAGTGGCAGGTCATTGGTAAAAATAGGAAAGAGTAGAGGGCCTAGAGTGCTTTGGCTTCCCTTCCGGCCTCAGGACAAAGACTTTCCTCTAGGCTCAGATTAAAGATATAACAGATAAGAGTGGCTATAGAGTCATATCAAATAAAATCAAATATATTTATAAAGCCCTTCTTACATCAGCTGAAATCTCAAAGTGCTGTATAGAAACCCAGCCTAAAACCCCAAATAGCAAGCAATGCAGGTGTAGAAGCACGGTGGCTGGGAAAACTCCCTAGAAAGGCCAGAACCTAGGAAGAAACCTAGAAAGGAACAAGGCTATGAGGGGTGGCCAGTCCTCTTCTGGCTATGCCGGGTGGAGATTATAACAGAACATGGCCAAGATGTTCAAATGTTCATAGATGACCAGCAGGGTCAAATAATATTTATCACAGTGGTTGTCGAGGGTGCAACAGGTCAGCACCTCAGGAGGAAATGTCAGTTGGCATTTTTCATAGCTGATCATTCAGATTATCTCTACCGCTCCTGCTGTCTCTAGAGAGTTGACAACTGCAGGTCTGGGAGAGGTAGCACGTCCGGTGAACAGGTCAGGGTTCCATAGCCGCAGGCACAACAGTTGAAACTGGAGCAGCAGCACGGCCAGGTGGACTGGGGACAGCAACGAGTCATCAGGCCAGGTAGTCCTGAGGCATGGTCCTAGAGCTCAGGTACTCCTAGAGAGAGAAAGAAAGAAAGAAAGAGAGAAAGAAAAGAGAGAGAGAATTAGAGAGAGCATACTTAAATTTACACAGGACATAAGACAGGAGAAATACTCCAGATATAACAGACTGACCCTAGCCCCCCGACACATAAACTACTAAACTCATGAACCCATCTACCAGCCTCAGTAGCTTTCCATCTAAGTTGTAAATGCCAGGAGGTTTGTCATTATTGATCGATAACAATACTTTTTACACCTCTCCCATACCTACTTTACAAAATTCAAATTTGCAATGCTTGTCTTTCATTATTATTTTTTTATACATGAATACGATGGCATTTGTTGCCTAAGTTTGCCCACTTTGCAAATGAAGTAATTATTAAAATAATTGGCAACATCAAATGGTTTTGTGATGAATAAGCCATCTGATTTGATGAAAGATGAGGTTGAATTTGTCTTTCTGCCCATTATTTCAAGTACTCCAGAGTATTTTTCCATCATTATTTATATAATTGATCTGGGCTTCATAATAGTTTATTCTTCTTTTTGTTGAGTTTAGTCACTTAATTTCTCAATTTTCAGTAAGTTAGCCAGTCAGATGTGCAGCCACTTATTAGCCACTCCTTTTGCCCCATCTCTTTCAACCATACAGTTTTGAAATTTCTCATCAATTCATGGAGCCTTAACAGTTATAACAGTCAGTTTCTTAACAGGTGCATGTTTATCAAAAATTCAAAGAAGCAATTTTCATAAATTCATTAAGTGCAGCATCTGGATGCTCCTTATTAATCACATCAGACTAACAAATATTTTTAACATCATCTACATAAGAGTTTCATGACTGTATGATCTCTTGTACACTATTTTAGGCCGAGTTTTTGGAACTTTGGCTTTCCTGTATATAGCCACTGTATTGTGATCACTGCATCCAATGGGTACAGATACAGCTTTTGCACAACGTTCGTATTGATAAAGATTTGATCGATACATGCGGATGATCTTGCTCCTGTATTGTTTGTAAACACCCTGGTAGGTTGATAAATAACCTGAACCAGATTACAGGCACTGGTTACAGTGAGAAGCTTCCTCTTGAGCGGAATGCTTGTCACGTCCACTCCCGCTCCTCCTCTCCGGTACGACAAAACTAGAGCCTGTAGGACATGCCTTGTTCATAGTGCAGCACTTTATTATGGACAGACTTCTCCCCATCTTAGCAACTGTTGTATCAATATGTTTCGACCATGACAGTTTACAATCCAGGATTACTGCAAGCAAAATATTTATTTGAGTTTTAGGATTTAGTGAATGATTTGTCCCAAAATAAAATACTTTTAGTTTTAGAAATATTTACAACTAATTGATTCTTTGCCATCCACTCTGAAACTAACTGCAACTCGTTGTTAATATTGTTTCACAGTTATTTTCTAGTCTCTGCCTCTTATACGAAACGGTCTGAGAGATGTGTGAGTTATAGCAGTCAAAACAGGGTGTCTGTGAGAAAGCGCCTCAAAGATAAAAGAGATTCATAAGACACAGAACCCTGCAGGGGAGTGAAAGAAATAAGAGACTAGTCAGACATACCACTATAAATCAACATGGGGAGTGGACATTTACTGTTGAGCCTTTAGATAACACTGGAACTAGTGTTTGTATAGCTGTGTATGCATGGGCTTGGTCTCATGAGTAGAAGGTAATGACATAGGCAGTGACATCACTAGGGGTTGACTGCAAGCATAATAAAACAACTTGGACCATTTGCTATTTTGCAGAACTTACTCGGAAACATGTGTGCTATGTTCCCGTTGTCAACTTCTGTCTGCAATTGCATTAATAAAGGTTTGATTGATTTACATAAAGATATTGTCTAATTGCTGATTTCCCCAATGAGCCTATGATTGACAAGGAACAAGGAATGAACCCCAACACTTCCCTTAAGAACATCATCTGTGTTCTGTTAGACAGGTAACAGTTTATCCACAATATAGCAGGGCGTGTAAAGCCATAACACGTACGTTTTTCCAGCAGCAGACTATGATCAATAATGTCAAAAGCCGCACTGAAGTCTAACAAAACAGCCCCTACAATCTTTGTATTATAAATTGTTGAATCTCCTTCCCTATAAGCATGCTGAAAGTTTGTTGTCCATTTGTTTACTATAAAATAGCATTGCATCTTGTCAAACAACATTTTTTCCAAAAGTTTACTAAGTGTTGGTAACAGGCTGATCGGTCGGCTATTTGAGCCAGTAAAGGGGGCTTTACTATTCTTAGGTAGCGAAATGACTTTTGTTTTCCTCCAAGCCTGAGAGCACACACTTTCTAGTAGGCTTAAATTGAAAATATGGCAAGTAGGAGTAGCAATATTGTCTGCTATTATCCTCAGTAATTTTCCACCCAAGTTGTCAGACCCCGGTGGCTTGTCATTGTTGATAGACAACAATAATTGTTTAACCTCTTCCACACTCACTTATGGAATTCAAAATTGCAATGCTTTTCTTTCAGAATTTGTCCAGATATACTTGGATGTGTAGTGTCAATGTTTGTTACTGGCATGTCATGCCTGTTTGCAAATCTTGCCAATTTTTATTTAACCTTTATTTAACTAGGCAAGTCAGTTAAGAACAAATTTATATTTACAATGACGGCCTACCAAGAAACAGTGGGTTAACTGCTTTGTTCAGGGTCAGAACGACAGATTAATTTGTCAGCTTGGGGATTCAATCCAGCAGCCTTTCAGTTACTGGCCCAACGCTCTAACCACTAGACTACCTGCCACCCCAAATGAAAAAAATCATTAAAGTAGTTGGCAATATCAGTTAGTTTTGTGATGAATGAGCCATCTGATTCAATGAATGATAGAGCTGAGTTATTTTTTCCCCCAACATTTCATTTAAGCTGCTCCAACGATTTTTACTATCATTATTTTTGTAATTTATCTTTGTTTCATAGTTTTGTCTTCTTTTTATTCAGTTTAGTCACATGACTTCTCAATTTGCAATACATTTGCCAATCGGTTGTGCAGCCAGACTTATTTGACTTTCCTTTTGCCTCATCCCTCTCAACCATACAATTTTTCAATTCCTCATCAAACCACAAGGATTTAGTAGTTTTGAAAGTGATTTTCTTTATAGGTGCATGCAGAATGCCGTGGTAGCCATGCTGATTCAGTGTGCCTTGAATTCTAAATAAATCACTGAGAGTGTCACCAGCAATGCACCACCACACCATCAAACCTCCTCCTCCATGCTTTACGGTGGGAACCACACATGCGGAGATCATCCGTTCACCTACTCTGCGTCTCACAAAGACACGGCGGTTGGAACCAAAAATCTCAAATTTGGGCTCATCAGATTTCCATCAGTCTAATGTCCATTGCTCGTGTTTATTGGCCCAAGCAAGTCTCTTCTTCTTATTGGTGTCCTTAAGTAGTGGATTCTCTGCAGTAATTTGACCATGAAGAGCTGATTCACACAGTCTCCTCTGAACAGTTGATGATTAGATGTGTCTGTTACTTGAACTCTGTGAAGCATTTATTCGTGCTGCAATCTGAGATGCAGTTAACTCTAATGAATTTTACCTCTGCAGCAGAGGTAACTCTGGGTCTTCCTTTCCTTTGGCGGTTCTCATGAGAGCCCATTTCATCATAGCGCTTGATGGTTTTTGGACTACACTTGAAGAAACTTTTAAAGTTCTTGAAATTTTCCAGATTGACTGATTTAAAGTAATGATGGACTGTCATTTCTCTTTGCTTATTTGAGCTGTTCTTGCCATGATATGGACTTGGTATTTTTCCAAATATGGCTATTTTCTGTAAACCACCCCTACCTTGTCACAACTCAACTGATTGGCTCAAACGCATTAAGGAAAGTCATTCCACAAATGAACGTTTAACAAGGCACACCAGTTAATTGCAATGCATTCCAGGTGACTACCTCATGAAGCTGGTTAAGCGAATGACAAGAGTGTGCAAAGCTGTCATCAAGGCAAGGGTGGCTACTTTGAAGAATCTAAAATATAAAATATATTCGCTTATATTAGCTGCCATATTAGTTGATTTCGAAGGGCAAAACGTACCCAAATACATTTAAATAAAATACAGCATCTGGAAGTCATTTTTGTTGTTGTTGCCGTGCCCAAATGCCACCGCAATTCAAGAACGACCTGTATATGAACCATACAGGCAACACTCAAGCCCAAATTAGACGTAAAGAATTAGCATCTAATTTTCCACACAGCCTCTTTAATTATTATGTTGTTTGTGTCAGGTCCACATTTCTGGAGGATGCAGAGGACAGGTAATCTTGTCTCCCTCAACCCAGCCCTGATTAGAAACTTCTGGATGGGGCTCCCCCCTGAAACCAACAAGATCGATGCCGTTTACGAGAGGAAGAGCGACGGCATCATCATCTTCTTCATTGGTGGGAAAGACAACAGCACTGTTGTAGCCTTATGTCATGTTCATTATGGGATGCAACGGAAACATTTTGCAAAGGAAAATGAAAATAAGCATTTCTTATTGGAGGTACTCCCTCCCTGTTTCAGTCTTTTTCCTTCTGTTTGGTGCCTAATGAACATGTCCCTAGTTAGAATTGAAAACATAAGAACTATGCTACAGTGGCTAATATCCTTATGAATGTCATTGTTGTTGTGATGTAAAACAAAGGTGATTTCCTCCTCCTATCTTTTCCTGTGCAGGGGCTCAGTACTGGGTGTTCAAAGACAATGTGGCCCGCCCCGGCTACCCCAGGCCTCTGGCAGAGTGGGGGATGAGCACCAAGGACGGCGGGAAAGTGGAAAGAGTGGAGGCTGCCTTCGTGTGGGCCCACAACGGGAAGACCTATCTATTCAGCATGGGTGAGTTCTGGAAGTTCGACGAGGGCCGCAAGGAGGAGGGGAGGAAACCGGAGGGGGGCTACCCCAAAGACGCAGCCCTTTGGAGAGGGGTGCCAACGGACCCCGATGACATCATCAGCTGGGGAGAAGGTGAGGCCTTGAGAAAGACTTGAGCCTTGATGAGATGAAGGTGGGCTGCAGTGTTAATGTAGAGAAAGTGTAGTTCAGTGTTGTTCTACATTGCTAGGGCCAGTTGTTTTTCTGGGCCATGTGACATGTCAGGGAAGGTCTCTGCTTGGACACCTTGATCACATGTAACCACCGTTGAGCTTTAAAACTATAGTTAGTTATTATTCAGTTGGTTGAAACTAGTGAGCAAAATACTTTCGAGACCTCAACTCTGCTTTAAGTCCAACCAAATATATTATCTAAGTCTGCATCTTAGCTTGCAATGTCATACGCAATCATTAAACAGCCCACCCTCATTTCAAAGCATTTTAAACCAATTGTTTGATTATGTTACCTTCTAGGAGATGCTTACTTCTTCAAGGACAACCTCTATTGGGTCATGCAGAGAGGAGGACTGGACCAAGATAATGTCACTCCAAAATCCATTGCGGTGGATTGGCTCAGGTGTCCACATGTACCCACACCTACACCCCACCTTCCAGCCAATCCTCATCCAAGGGGAAAAGACTGCAGCTGTGACTTGAGCAGAGCATCTGCAAGACCCATTTGCAGTTGGTTGATCCTGCTATCTGTCGTGGTAGTATTCACCTGATTAGATTTAAATTAACAAGTTAATAAAATTAGTAAAACACAGTCATGTCTACTCCTTTCTGAAAGTTGAATGATTATTTGAAATGTATGTTTTGAGTAAGGGTGACTCTCTCTCTCTGCTATAGTCCTGCATGTATACCACTGGAGGGTAACATTGTCCATCAAGGTAAAACATAGACAAGGTTGCAGATGTTGATGCAACTCAATGTTAGGAAGGTATTCTTAATGTTTTGTAAACTGAGTGTACATACACTGCTCAAAAAAATAAAGGGAACACTTAAACAACACAATGTAACTCCAAGTCAATCACACTTCTGTGAAATCAAACAGTCCACTTAGGAAGCAACACTGATTGACAATAAATTTCACATGCTGTTGTGCAAATGGAATACACAAAAGGTGGAAATTATAGGCAATTAGCAAGACACCCCCAATAAAGGAGTGGTTCTGCAGGTGGTGACCACAGACCACTTCTCAGTTCCTATGCTTCCTGGCTGATGTTTTGGTCACTTCTGAATGCTGGCGGTGCTTTCACTCTAGTGGTAGCATGAGACGGACTCTACAACCCACACAAGTGGCTCAGGTAGTGCAGCTCATCCAGGATGGCACATCAATGCGAGCTGTGGCAAGAAGGTTTGCTGTGTCTGTCAGCGTAGTGTCCAGAGCATGGAGGCGCTACCAGGAGACAGGCCAGTACATCAGGAGACGTGGAGGAGGCCGTAGGAGGGCAACAACCCAGCAGCAGGACCGCTACCTCCGCCTTTGTGCAAGGAGGAGCACTGCCAGAGCCCTGCAAAATGACCTCCAGCAGGCCACAATATATTACTGCATGGTCGGAACTAGAAGCACAAGCATTTCGCTACACTCTCATTAACATCTGCTAACCATGTGTATGTGACCAATAAAATGCGATTTAATTTGATTTGATAGAACCAAATATCTCCTCCTGTCTGCTTCTCTGAGTATCTGGATGTTCTGTCTATCTCTCTCTCTCTCTGAGTCTCTAGATCTGCTCTCTGTGTCTCTGAATCTCTGGGTCAGATGAATCACTTTCCATCTCTGGTCTCGTGTAAGGACAGGTACTTATGCATTACTTAACACAGTACATTTTCTCAACCAAATAGTGAGTGCAAAAGTGGTAACTTAAGTGTTACATAACTCCATGTACTCATTATCCTTCAACCTGATCATTATTTAATTATATAAGCTATAATTCCACTTAACCCTTGTGTTGTGTTCGGGTCTGTGGGACCCATTTTTTATGTTTACTAAAATAAATAAAAAATCAACCAGAGACTCATTGGCCTTGGCTCATTTTCTGTGAAGAACATGTAAAATAATACATTTTCATTGTGTGCACACTGTGCACCCCCCTACACATTTATATGACATATGTGGTGTTCGGGTTCAATGGACCTGAGGGTAATAAAAGTGTGGAAAAGTGTGTGTGTAGGTGAAAACGAGTTCAAATGAAACAAAAAGGTTTGATGTGTGCCTTCACTCTGTCTTCCTCCTCCCTGGGCCTGCTGTTTTAACAAAGCACCAATAACCTGTCTGTCTGTCACGTCCTGACCATAGTTCTTATGTGTTTTGCTTGTTTAGTGTTGGTCAGGACGTGAGCTGGGTGGGAATTCTATGTTGTGTGTCTAGTTTGTCTGTTTCTGTGTCCAGCCTAATATGGTTCTCAATCAGAGACAGCTGTCAATCGTTGATCCTGATTGAGAATCATATATAGGTGGCTTGTTTTGTGTTGGGGATTGTGGGTGGTTGTTTCCTGTCTCTGTGTTTGTGTTCTGCACCAGATAGGACTGTGACGGTTAGTTTGTTTTGTCATTTTGTATAGTGTCTTGTTTTGTGTGAATTAAATCATGGAAAATTACCACGCTGCACATTGGTCCTCAGATCCTTCTCGCCTCTCCTCGTCTGAGGAGGAGGACGACTTAGACTGCCGTTACACTGTCTCCCAACTGTCTGCCTGCCACACCGCTTTTCTCCCACTCTTTACCCTTTGTAGTGAGTGAAACTACACAATGTATTGCAGGAACCTGCAAAATGTTATTACAACACATTATTTCTATAAATGATTTTGCTACATTGTAAAAAAAGCAGTATTTTCCCACATTCTACCCCAGCCAGGTGCAAATTGGGGGAGGGACACAATAAATAAATAGCTTTGCATATGTGTCCTTTCCACAATCAATCAGATGGCAAAAATAATCTCTGCTTTTTTTGCAGAGAGAGAAGCTAGTGTAGAAGGAGAATCTTTCACTTTGGAAGACGAAGATTTTCCAGAATATGACGATCATGTCTCTGTCAATTCGGAGTCTGACAGTTAGTTGGAAGAAGAGGATGAGATTGACTCTCAGCCAACCTCAGGACCAGCCCGTCAGCAGCCAGACCCAGTACCAGCCCTTCAGCAGCCAGCCCCAGGACCAGCCCTTCAGCAGCCAGCCCCAGGACCAGCCCATCAGCAGCCAGCCCCAGGACCAGCCCTTCAGCAACCAGCCCCAGGACCAGCCCTTCAGCAGCCAGCCCCAGGACCAGCCCTTCAGCAGCCAGCCCCAGGACCAGCCCTTCAGCAGCCAGCCCCAGGACCAGCCCTTCAGCAACCAGCCCCAGGACCAGCCCTTCAGCAGCCAGCCCCAGGACCAGCCCGTCAGCAACCAGCCCCAGTACCAGCCCTTCAGCAGCCAGCCCCAGGACCAGCCCTTCAGCAGCCAGCCCCAGGACCAGCCCTTCAGCAGCCAGCCCCAGTACCAGCCCTTCAGCAGCCAGCCCCAGGACTAGCCCTTCAGCAGCCAGCCCCAGGACCAGCCCTTCAGCAGCCAGCTGTACCAGCCCTTCAGCAGCCAGCCCCAGGACCAGCCCTTCAGCAGCCAGCCCCAGTACCAGCCCTTCAGCAGCCAGCCCCAGGACCAGCCCGTCAGCAACCAGCTCATCAGCAGCCTGCAGGAGGAGAAATACAGATGTAAATCTTTTTGGGAAGTTGATTGGTCTTCTTGCCCAAGGAGTGAGCCACCCTGCATGGCTGCCAATGTGGTAAGGATGCAACCAGGGCCAACGCGGATGGCGGTTACTCATGTGCAGGACATAAAGTCTTCTTTTGAACTATTCATCCCAGACACCATATCTTCTTGGGTTGGGAATGTCTCTGAGCGCCGTACTCAGATTATTGCATGGTTTGCTTTTTCCGTAAAGTTTTTTTAAAATCTGACAGCGGTTGCATTAAGGAGAAGTATATCTTTAAATCTGTGAATAACACTTGTATCTTTTATTAATGTTTATTATGAGTATATCTGTGATTTGATGTGGCTCTGTGCAAATTCACGGGATGTTTTGGAGGCAAAGCCAAATGTAAACTGAGGTTTTTGGATATAAATATGAACTTGATCGAACAAAACATACATGTATTGTGTAACATGTTGTCCCGGGAGTGTCATCTGATGAAGAATATCAAAGGTTAGTGATTCATTTTATCAATATTTCAGCTTTTTGTGACTCCTCTCTTTGCTTGGAAAATCGCTGTATGCTTTCTGTGACTAGTTGCTGACCTAACATAATGATATGTTCTGCTTTCGCCGAAAAGCTTTTTTGAAATCGGACACTGTGGTTGGATTAATGAGAATTTTATCTATAAAATGGTGCCTAATACTTGTACACTGCTCAAAAAAATAAAGGGAACACTTAAACAACACAATGTAACTCCAAGTCAATCACACTTCTGTGAAATCAAACTGTCCACTTAGGAAGCAACACTGATTGACAATAAATTTCACATGCTGTTGTGCAAATGGAATAGACAAAAGGTGGAAATTATAGGCAATTAGCAAGACACCCCCCAAAACAGGAGTGATTCTGCAGGTGGTGACCACAGACCACTTCTCAGTTCCTATGCTTCCTGGCTGATGTTTTGGTCACTTTTGAATGCTGGCGGTGCTCTCACTCGTGGTAGCATGAGACGGAGTCTACAACCCACACAAGTGGCTCAGGTAATGCAGTTCATCCAGGATGGCACATCAATGCGAACTGTGGCAAAAAGGTTTGCTGTGTCTGTCAGCGTAGTGTCCAGAGCATGCAGGCGCTACCAGGAGACAGGCCAGTACATCAGGAGACGTGGAGGAGGCCGTAGGAGGGCAACAACCCAGCAGCAGGACCGCTACCTCCGCCTTTGTGCAAGGAGGAGCACTGCCAGCACCCTGCAAAATGACCTCCAGCAGGCCACAAATGTGCATGTTTCTGCTCAAACGGTCAGAAACAGACTCCATGAGGGTGGTATGAGGGCCCGACGTCCACAGGTGGGGGTTGTGCTTACAGCCCAACACCGTGCAGGACGTTTGGCATTTGCCAGAGAACACCAAGATTGGCAAATTCGCCACTGGCGCCCTGTGCTCTTCACAGATGAAAGCAGGTTCACACTGAGCACATGAGCACATGTGACAGACGTGACAGAGTCTGGAGACGCCGTGGAGAACGTTCTGCTGCCTGCAACATCCTCCAGCATGACCGGTTTGGCGATGGGTCAGTCATGGTGTGGGGTGGCATTTCTTTGTGGGGCCGCACAGCCCTCCATGTGCTCGCCAGAGGTAGCCTGACTGCCATTAGGTACCGAGATGAGATCCTCAGACCCCTTGTGAGACCATATGCTGACACATGCACATTTGTGGCCTGCTGGAGGTCATTTTGCAGGGCTCTGGCAGTGCACCTCCTTGCACTAAGGCGGAGGTACCGGTCCTGCTGCTGGGTTGTTGTCCTCCTACGGCCTCCTCCACGTCTCCTGATGTACTGGCCTGTCTCCTGGTAGCGCCTGCATGCTCTGGACACTACGCTGACAGACACAGCAAACCTTTTTGCCACAGTTCGCATTGATGTGCCATCCTGGATGAACTGCATTACCTGAGCCACTTGTGTGGGTTGTAGACTCCGTCTCATGCTACCACTAGAGTGAGAGCACCGCCAGCATTCAAAAGTGACCAAAACATCAGCCAGGAAGCATAGGAACTGAGAAGTGGTCTGTGGTCACCACCTGCAGAATCACTCCTGTTTTGGGGGTGTCTTGCTAATTGCCTATAATTTCCACCTTTTGTCTATTCCATTTGCACAACAGCATGTGAAATTTATTGTCAATCAGTGTTGCTTCCTAAGTGGACAGTTTGATTTCACAGAAGTGTGATTGACTTGGAGTTACATTGTGTTGTTTAAGTGTTCCCTTTATTTTTTTGAGCAGTGTATGTTTGAGAACTGAATTATGAGATTTCTGTTGATTGAATTTGGTGCCCTGCAAATTCATTGGTTGTCCGCTAGCGGAACCCCAGTCCTAGACAGGATAAACATTATTATTCCACCCATGTCTTGATTATAATTAATTTTGGTTTACAAAAAAATAGTATTTTATTGATAGCGTTAATTGCGTTTTTATTGATAAATGTGATCTAGCAGAGGTAAATGGCAAATATTAATCATTTAAGTCAACATCTAAGTATTAAGTATTTTTTACATGAATTGTTATGGCTGTATTGTTTTAAAAACCCAATAAAGTTGTGGGTCCATCAGACCTGCAAACGTTTATGTGAATTACAAGAACATAGGGTTCATTTAACTCACTTTGTCCCGGAACACAGAGGTTCAAAGAGAGAGACACAGGTTGTGATGAGAGGAAATGAATTGCCTATTCAGACAAATTACTCAGACCTTCACACACACACACATTTCTCTTAAAGCAGCAAACACTTCTGTCACAGTAACACTCATACTCAAAACACACACATACGGGGACTAAAAGTGCTGTTTCCAAAAAGCTAAGAACTGCATATTAGCTAGAAACTGGAGCTGGGTAACCAATAGTTGGAAAAACAGTTCGATGCATGGCTGGAACCAATGATTTCCACATACACATAAAAATATACACTGTTCTGCGCACAGCACCCAGAAACAAACACACACACTTCTCACATCCACAATGACCACAAGATAAAGGGAACGTGTTCTTCCGATTCAAATAATATTTATGAGTGCTATAGGCTTTTTACACATGCTCACTTACACACACACACACACATAACCACACATGTACACACACACGCACACGTACAGTATATACACATTTACACATAATTAACATGATTAAGAGTACAGACACTCACAGGACAGAAATCAGCATGACTGTGGTCCATGAGAACTGGAGCTGTACACTTTTATGTACAATCTAATGCATAGTCTTTGCATTATCACCTTGACTGGTGACATACAACTATTTTGTTTATACAACAATTATGTCATTTTTTAATGCTATTTTGGTCAAGCTCTTTTGCAATTATCCAAAGCAATCAAAAGCAAGACTGCCACGCTCACTTACAAACACACACACACACACACACACACACACACACACACACACACACACACACACACACACACACACACACACACACACACACAAAGAAACACACACAAACATGAACTGTATATACACACTGACGCATACTTCACGTACCACACTTACATCACCAGCACCCTAAAAGACATGATGGGACACATAATAAGTCCTTTTCAGCATGCAGTTTTTCATGTAATTTTGGTCCACCCATAACTGTCTTCTTAGCTAAATTGCTTGGGAACACAGCCTTCAATCAGTCAGGCAGCTTTTTAGTGTTTATATTCTTCTTCTTCTTCTTCTTCTTCGTATTCTTTATATTCTTCTTCGTATTCCTCCTTGTCCATCATCCCTTTTTCCTTTTCACATCTTCTCATCATCTCTCTCTCTCTCAATTCATTTCAAAAGGCCTTATTGGCATGGGAAACATATGTTCACATTGCCATAGCAAGTGAAAAAACACAACAACAACCAACAAAACCGAAATAAACAAAACAAACAACAACCAACAAAACCGAAATAAACAAAACAAACACAACCAACAAAACTGAAATAAACAAAGAAACACAATAACAACCGACAAAACCTGTAACGGCTGTCCTCGCTGACAGAAGGAGAGGACCAAAATGCAGAGTGGTTAGTGTTCATATTTAATGAAAGTAAAACAGAACACTTCAAGATACAAAACAACAAACGTAACCAAACCGAAAACAGTCCCGTGTGGCACGAACACTGACACGAGATACAAACACCCACAAAACACACGTGAAACCCAGGCTGCCTAAGTATGATTCTCAATCAGGGACAACGATTGACAGCTGTCTCTGATTGAGAATCATACCCGGCCGAACACAAACATCCCAACATAGAAAATCAAACATAGACAAACCCACCCAACTCAGGCCCTGACCAACTAAATAAATACAAGAAAAAGGAAAACAGGTCAGGAACGTGACAAAACCGAAATAAACAAAACAAACACAACAACAACCAACAAAACCGAAATAAACAAAACAAACACAACAACAACCAACAAAACCGAAATAAACAAAGAAACACAACAACAACGGACAAAACCGAAATAAACAAAACAAACACAACAACAACCAACAAAACCGAAATAAACAAAGAAACACAACAACAACAATCCATTCAAGAGAATAACAGCGTTTAAAATGTAATATAACATTTCAAATGTTACCCAAATCAAATCAAAGTTTATTCGTCACGTGCACCGAATACAACAGGTGTAGACGTTACAGTGAAATGCTTACTTTCAGGCTCTAACCAATAGTGTAAAAAAAAGGTGTGTGTGTGTGTGTGTGTGTTTGTGTGTGTGTGTGTAGGTTGGTAAGTAAAGAAATAAAACAACAGTAAAAAGACATTTGAAAATAAGAGTAGCAAGGCTATATACAGACACCGGTTAGTCAGGCTTATTGAGGTAGTATGTACATGTAGGTATAGGTATATGTAGGTATATCCATTTGGTTACCTGTTCAGGAGTCTTATGGCTTGGGGGTAAAAATTGTTGAGAAGCCTTTTTGTCCTAGACTTGGCACTCCGGTACCGCTTGCCATGCGGTAGTAGAGACAACAGATTATGACTAGGGTGGCTGGGGTCCTTGAAATTTTTAGGGCCTTCCTCTGACACCGCCTGGTGTAGAGGTCCTGGATGGCAGGCAGCTTTGCCCCAGTGATGTACTGGGCCGTACGCACTACCCTTTGAAGTGCCTTGCGGTCGGAGGCCGAGCAGTTGCCATACCAAGCAGTGATGCAACCGGTCAGGATGCTCTCGATGTTGCAGCTGTAGAACCTTTTGAGGATCTCAGGACCCATGCCAAATCTTTTTAGTTTCCTGAGGGGGAATAGGCTTTATCGTGCCCTCTTCACGACTGTCTTGGTGTGTTTGGACCATTCTAGTTTGTTGTTGATGTGGACACCAAGGAACTTGAAGCTCTCAACCTGCTCCACTACAGCCCCGTCGATGAGAATGGGGGCGTGCTCGGTGCTCCTTTTCCTGTAGTCCACAATCATCTCCTTAGTCTTGGTTACGTTGAGGGATAGGTTGTTATTCTGGCCCCACCCGGGCAGGTCTCTGACCTTCTCTCTATAGGCTGTCTCATCGTTGTCTGTGATCAGGCCTACCACTGTTGTGTCGTCTGCAAACTTAATGATGGTGTTGGAGTCGTGCCTGGACATGCAGTCGTGGGTGAACAGGGAGTACAGGAGGGGACTGAGCACGCACCCCTGGGGAGCTGCAGTGTTGAGGATCACCGTGGCAGATGTGTTGCTACCTACCCTCACCACCTGGGGGCGGCCCGTCAGGAAGTCCAGGATCCAGTTGCAGAGGGAGGTGTTTAGTCCCAGGTTCCTTAGCTTAGTGATGAGCTTTCAGGGCACTATGGTGTTGAACGCTGAGCTGTAGTCAATGAACAGCATTCTCACATAGGTGTTCCTTCTGTCCAGGTGGGAAAGGGCAGTGTGGAGTGCAATAGAGATTGCATCATCTGTGGATCTGTTGGGGCGGTATGCAAATTGGAGTGGGTCTAGGGTTTCTGGGATAATGGTGTTGATGTGAGCCATTACCAGCCTTTCAAAGCACTTCATGGCTACGGACATGAGTGCTACGGGTCTGTAGTCATTTAGGTAGGTTGCCTTTGTGTTCTTGGGCACAGGGACTATGGTGGTCTGCTTGAAACAAATTTGTATTACAGACTCAATCAGGGACATGTTGAAAATGTCGGTGAAGACACCTGCCAGTTGGTCAGCACATGCCCGGAGCACATGTCCTGGTAATCCGTCTGGCCCCTAAGCCTTGTGTATGTTGACCTATTCAAATGTCTTACTCACGTCGGCTACGGAGAGCGTGATCACACAGTCGTCCGGAACAGCTGATGCTCTCATGCATGCCTCAATGTTGCTTGCCTCGAAGCGAGCATAGAAGTGATTTAGCTTGTCTGGTAGGCTCGTGTCACTGGGCAGCTCGCGGCTGTGCTTCCCTTTGTAGTCTGTAATAGTTTGCGAGCCCTGCCACATCCGACGAGCGTCGGAGCTGGTGTACTATGATTCAATCTTAGCCCTGTATTGACGCTTTGCCTGTTTGATGGTTCGTCGCAGGGCATAGTGGGATTTCTTGTAAGCTTCCGGGTTAGAGGCCCGCACCTTGAAAGCGGCAGCTCTACCATTTAGCTCAGTGAGAATGTTGCCTGTAATCCATGGCTTCTGGTTGGGGTATGTACGTACAGTCACTGTGGGGACGACGTCCTCAATGCACTTATTGATAAAGCCAGTGACTGATGTGGTGTACTCCTCAATGTCATCGGAAGAATCCCGGAACGTGTTCCAGTCTGTGATAGCAAAACAGTCCTGTATTTTAGCATCTGCTTCATCTGACCACTTTTTATATAGACCGAGTCACTGGTGCTCCCTGCTTTAATTTTAGCTTGTAAGCAGGAATCAGGAGGATAGAATTATGGTCATATTTACCAAATGGAGGGCGAGGGGGAGCTTTGTACGCGTCTCTGTGTGTGGAGTAGAGGTGATCTACAATTGTTTTCCCTCTGGTTGCACATTTAACATGTTGATAGAGATTTGATAGAACTGATTTAAGTTTCCCTGTATTAAAGTCTCCGGCCACTAGGAGCGCCGCCTCTGGGTGAGTGGTTTCCTGTTTGCTTATTTCCTTATACAGCTGACTGAGTGCGGTCTTAGTGCCAGCCTCTGTTTGTGGTGGTAAATAAACAGCCACGAAAAGTATAGCTGAGACCTCTCTAGGCAAGTAGTGTGGCCTGCAATTTATCACAATATACTCTACTTCAGGCGAGCAAAATCTAGAGACTTCCTTAGATTTCGTGCACCAGCTGTTGTTTACAAATATGCACAGACTGCCCCCCTCGTCTATCCTGCCGGTGCAGCGTATTTCCCGCTAGCTGAATATCCATGTCGTCATTCAGCCACGATTCCGTGAAACATAGGATATTACAGTTTTTGATGTCCCGTTGGTAGGATATTCGTGATCGTACCTCGTCTAGTTTATTGTCCAATGATTGCACGTTGGCGAGTAATATTGACGGTAATGGCAGCTTTCCTACTCGCCTTCTGCGGGTCCGGACGAGGCATCCGGCTCTTCGTCCTCCGCTTCCTTTTGCGAATAATTGGGATGTCTGCCCTGTGGGGTGTTTAGAGAATATCGTGTGAGTCATGCTTGTTGTTGAAAAAATCTTAGTCTAATCCGAGGTGAGTGATCGCTGTCCTGATATCCAGAAGCACGTTTTTGGTGTAAGATACGGTTGCAGAAACATTATGTACAAAATAATTCAGTAATTTAATAATTCTAGTTTGCTAATTTTTTGGGGTTGATTCTTTCCAATGTGTCAAGTAGTTTGTTTTTTATTCTTCATAATTTGGTTGGGTTTAATTGTGTTGCTGTCGTGAGGCTCCGTGGGGTCTGTTTGTGTTTGTGAACAGAGCCCCAGGACCAGCTGGCTGAGGGGACTCTTTCTAGGTTCATCTCTCTGTAGGTTAGGGCATTGTGATGGAAGGTTTGGATATTGCTTTCCTTTAGGTGGATGTGGAATTTAACGGCTCTTGTCTGGATTTTGATCATTATTGGGTATAGTCCTAATTCTGCTCTGCATGCATCATTTGGGGGTTGTGCGTTGTACTCTGAGGATATTTTTTGCAGAATTCTGCATGCAGAGTCTACATTGGATGTTTGTCCCATTTTGTGAATTCTTGGTTGTTGAGCTCACAGCTATAGAGGGCAATATGTTCTATAACTGATTCAAGTAGTTTTAGCCAGATCCTAATTGGTATATTGAATTTAATATTAATTTTGATGTCATAGAAGGCCCTTCTTGCCTTGTCTCTCTTGTCAATACGGGGGCGCTGTTTTCACTTTGGAAAAAATCGTGCTCAAATTAAACGGCCTCGTACTCTTTTCTAGATCATACAATATGCATACTATTAGTACTATTGGATAGAAAACACTCAGAAGTTTCTAAAACTGTTTGAATTATGTCTGTGAGTAAAACAGAACTCATTTAGCAGCAAACTTCCATGCAGGAAGTGAAAAATCTGAAAACGAGGCTCTGTTTCAGGGCCTGCCTATTCAATTGCCTTATATTTATCGATATGCATGCACTTCATATGCCTTCCACTAGATGTCAACAGGCAGTGGAAGGTGGAATGGGGTGTCTAGCTTGATCTGAGGTCGAATGAGAGCTTTTGGAGTGGTAGGTCAGGAATTTTCTTTGTCTACCAAGGCGCGCGAAATACCTCGACATTGTCTTCTGATAAGCATTCGGTTTACACGGCGAATATCTCCGGCTCTGATTTTATTTGATACATGTGATAATAGCATCGTAAAGTAGGTTTTTTCAACCGAGTTTTATCAGTTTATTCAACGTTTATTGGGACTTTTGCAGTTTTCCGTTCTTTGCATCGAGAGAAGATGGGAACGTTATCAACCTTGGCTAGCATTGTGGCGCGAATTCGACAGAAGAAAAGGACATTCTAAAACCAAACAACGATTTATTCTGGACCAAGGACTCCTTGTACAACATTCTGATGGAAGCTCAACAAAAGTAAGAACAATTTATGATGTTATTTCGTATTTGTGGAAAATGTTGATTCCTATTCTCTGCCGTTTTGGTGAGCGCTGTCTCGTAATAACGCAAGCTGTATGTTATGGTAAAGTTATTTTTTTTTTAAATCTAACACGGCGGTTGCATTACGAACCAGTGTATCTTTCATCTGCCATACAACAAGTATTTTAATGTAAAGTTTATGAGTTCTTTGGTCAGATTAGGTGAGTGTCCAAAATAGCTCCGGACGTTCTGGGGAAATGTTGCTACATATTCACAATGTATAACAACGGTTTGCAGCTCTAAATATGCACATTTTCAAACAAAACATAAGTGTATTGTATAACCTGATGTTATAAGACTGTCATCTGATGAAGTTGTTCAAGGTTAGTGATTAATTTTATATCTTTTGCTGGTTTTTGCGAAAGCTATCTTTGTGGTGAATAAATGCGTTTTATGTGTTTGGCTATTGTGGTAAGCTAATATAATTCTATATTGTGTTTTCCCTGTAAAACACTTAAAATCAGAAATATTAGCTGCATTCACAAGATGTTTATCTTTCATTTGCTGTACACCATGTATTTTTCATAAATGTTTTATTATGAGTATTTTTGTTTTTCACGTTGCTCTCTGTAATTATTCTGGCTGCGTCGGTGCTATTTGTGATGGTAGCTGCAATGTAAAACTATGATTTATACCTCAAATATGCACATTTTTCGAACAAAACATAAATGTATTGTATAACATGTTATAAGACTGTCATCTGATGAAGTTGTTTCTTGGTTAGTGACTAATATCTCTATTTGGTCGGTTTTGTGATAGCTACCTATGCGGTAGAAACATGGTGAAAATATGCAGTTGAGTCTTTGGCTATTGTGGTTATGTTACAAATCCCTTTGGCCCGACAGTCTAGGGGGGATGGTAATGGGACCCGTAACATAACTCATGCAAATTATAGTAGTGACAAAGAGTGAAAACGAAATAACCACGACAACTAAGATCTACCGACAAACACTCAAGTTTTATTTATAAACACACGGTAATGGGGGGAGCAGGAAAAGGGGCTGAGCTGGACCCAAGGAATGAAACAATAATAATCCAAAAACACCCCTAAGCTAGACTAGCCTATTCCAACAACAACTAAGTAACTAACCAATAAATACAGGGGGTGGTCCGCCCAGTTCTAACTAGTGTTTTTAACAACGTTTACCTACGGGTAGTGTATGCCCAAGGGCGACTTGTCTGGTTACCCCCTTTTCCCACCATCAAACAAACACTCAAACACCATAACCAAAACAATACTCACAGGTGGGGACAACATGACATGTAGATGCAAAACAAACAAGAGATCTACAGACAGAAGGCATTGACAGACAGATTGAGCTACTGAGAAAACAACTGACAGGGTTTTTAAACCAAGGGAAAGGAACTGTGATTGGGTAAGTGAAAAGGAGCAGGTGTCTTCTGATTAGCGACTAATTGATGACTGATTGGGGAATGATGATTGTCACCTGTGAGTAGGGGAGAAGGAGAGAAAAGAAACACACAGGATACACACAGAATATTTGTATCCGTAACAGGTTAGCTAATATAAATACATATTGTGTTTTCGCTGTAAAACATTTTAAAAATCGGAAATGATGGCTGGATTCACAAGATGTTTATCTTTCGTTTGCTGTATTGGACTTGTGATTTCATGAAAATTATATTATATGATATCCCTGTCCCGTTAGGCTAGGCTATGCTAGTCAGCTTTTTTGATGAGGATGCTCCCGGATCCGGGATGGGTATCACTGAAAGGTTAATTAAAGGGGAATTACACTCACAAATGACAATTCCAATATGAAATAAATTGTGTTCTGCTGTGATTTAAATCCTGAAATGAAAATGGATTCAACTGAGATGTTTGGGTAACTGGTCCACACACAATAGCCCATAATGTTAAAGTGGAATTATGTTTTTCAAAAGTTTTACAAATGAATCAAAAATGAAAATCTGAAATGTCTTGTGTCAAAAAGTATTCAACCCCTTTGTCATGGCAAGTCTAAATAAGTTCTGGAGTAAACATTTGCTTAACAAATCACATAATAAATTGCATGGACTCACTCTGTGCTCAATAATACTGTTTAACATAATTTTTTAATGACTACCTCATCTCTGTACCCCACACATACAATTATCTATAAGGTCCCTCGGACGAACAGGGAATTTCAAACACAGATTCAAACACAAAGACCAGGGAGGTTTTCCAAATGCCTTGCAAAGGGCACCTATTGGTAGTTAGGTCAAACAAAAAGCAGACATTGAATATCCCTTTGAGAATGGTGGAGTTACTAACTTCACTTTGGATGGTGTATCAATACATCCAGTCACTACAAAGATACAGGCGGCCTTCCTAACTCAGTTGTCAGACAGGAAGGAAACCGCTCATGGATTTCACAATGAGGCTAATGGTGACTTTAAAACAGTTACAGAGTTTAATGGCTGTGATAGGAGAACATTGAGGATGGATCAAACACATTGTAGTTACTACGCAATACTAACCGAATTGACTAGTTTGATGGGGCGGCAGGTAGCCTAGTGGTTAGAGTGTTGTGCCATTAACCAATAGGTTCCTAACTCAGTGACAAGGTAAAAATCTGTCATTCTGCACCTGAACAAGGCAGTTAACCCACTGTTCCCTGGTAGGCTGTCATTGTAAATAAGAATTTGTTCTTAACTGACCTGTCTAGTTATATAAAGGTAAATAAATAATAATAATTGACAGAGTGAAAAGGAAGCCTGTACAGAATAAAAAATATTCCAAAACATGCATCATGTTTGAAACAAGGAACTATAGTAGTACTGCAATAAACATGGCAAAGCAATTACGTTTTTGTAATGAATACAAAGTGTTATTTTTTTAGGCAAAGCAAATATATCAGACACTGGGAGATGAATTCACCTTTCAGCTGGACAATAACACAAGGCCAAATCTACACTGGAGTTGCATACCAAGAAGGGGGTGAATCTATGGCAAGACCTGAAAATGGTTCTCTAGCAATGATCAACAGCCAATTTGGCAGAGCTTGAAGAATTTTGAAAAGAATAATGGGCAAATGTTGAACAATCCAGGTGTGGAAAGCTCTTAGAGACTTACCCAGAAAGACTCACAGCTGTAATCACTGCCAAAGGTGATTCTACAAAGTATTGACATAGGGGTGTGATTACTTATGTAAATGAGATATTTCTGTATTTCATTTGCAATAAATTAGTAAACATTTCTAAAAACATGTTTTCACTCTGTCATTATGGGATATTGTGTGTAGATGGGTGAGAAAATACTTCGATTTAATCCATTTTGAATTCATTAAGTTAAGGGGTATGAATACTTTCTGAAGGCACTGTGCAGACCAAAACCAACTGCCTTTTTAAACAAGCTTAGTGAAAGTTAGGACAATGCAGTTTATGCAGACCGATCTGTTATCTTCCAGCTTTGGTGTTGATTATACAGAGGAATATTGTCCTTTAAGGCTTTTTAAAATTTGTGTAACGTTATTTATATTGATTAATTCACATTCTCAGTTATTGTATGGTAGTGAACAGGCTATATGTAACAATGCATTAGTCAATATAAATGTGCAATGTACTGTAGTGGTATTTACACTAGTCAAGTCAGTGAATAACTGTTATTAGTGATTTGAAACAGAAACTAATTCCACTAACTTTGGTGCAAAAAATATTTTTGAAAACAACTGCTAACAAGCCACAAACACACATTATTTTATCCTTGTGGGGAACTAACATTTATATACATTCAAAATCATATTTTCCCTAACTCCTAACCCTAACCCTTACCCTAACTTTAACCCCTAACACTAACCCAAACCTAATTCCTCACCCTAACCCTTACCATAACCCTAACCCTTACCATAACCATAACTTTAACCCCTAACACTAACCCAAACCTAACTCCTAACCCTAATTGTAACCCTAAACCTAAGCTTAAAATAGCCTTTGTCTTTATGGGGACTTAGGATATGTCCCCACAAGGATAGAATAATTAACACACACGTCTCCTCCATGAACTGAATGTTATGCAGGCTCCAGGTTTAGGGCATCTCCGGTAGCTTCAGGGCTCTTGTCAGCATTCTTCTCAAGGAAGTCGACCCATCAATCTTCTGCCATAATCAGAAGTGATGAGAAACAGTAGAACACCCAGAACAGTGATGATAATGACGATATGGGACCTGACGATACATATTGTGGCGGCTCTGGTCTGTCATTTCCCACTGAGAAAAGAAAGAAAATTTAGCACAAACGGTAAAGTATCAAGCCCCATATGGAATTTATACACTGAGTGTACAACACATTAGGAACCCCGTCCGAATATTGAGTTGCACCCCCTTTTGCCCTCAGAACAGCCTTAATTTGTTGGGGCATGGACCCTACAAGGTGTCGAAAGCGTTCCACAGGGATGCTGACCCATCTTGACTCCAATGCTTCCCACAGTTGTGTCAAGGTGGCTGGATGTCCTTTGGGTGGTGGACCATTCTTGATTCTCACGGGAAACATTTGAGCGTGAAACACCCTGCAGCATTGCAGTTCTTGACACACTCAAACCAGTGCTCCTGGCACCTACTACCATACCTCGTTCAAATGCACTTAAATCTTTTGTCTTGCTCATTTACCCTCTGAATGGTACACATACACTATCCATGTCTCATTAATCTCAAGGCTAAATAAATAAAAATCCTTCTTAACCTGTCTCCTAACCCTTCATCTACACTGATTGAAGTGGATTTAACAAGTGACATCAACAAGGGATCATAGCTTTCACCTGGATTCACCTGGTCAGTCTATGTCATGGAAAGAGCAGGTGTTCCTAATGTTTTGTACACTCAGTGTACAGTTGAAGTCAGAAGTTTACATACATTTAGGTTGGAGTCATTAAAAGTTGTTTTTCAACCACTCCATAAATGTCTTGTTAACAAACTTAACAAACCGCCATAAAAAAGCCAGACTACGGTTTGCAACTGCACATGGGGACAATGATTGTACTTTGGGAGGCTAAGGTGTATGTAAACTTCTGACTTAAACTGTATATGAATACTGTATTATCACATTTATTTTGAATTACTGGACCTTTTCCTGGTCATATCACATCAACCCAGTTAACCTATTTAACACTGGTCACTGTATTTTAGCGTTGTACTTACACGTAACGGAAACACTAAATTTGCCATTTCCTGCGCCACAGTTTGTGTTAATGGTAAAAGTGTAGTTTCCCTCATCAGCTTTGGTAACATTTTCTATCTCACAAGAGTAGGTGTTGGTCGTTATCTTCACTTTACGGTCAAATGTATCTATATTTTTTATTGTTTTTGATTTATGCTTCCAGAAATACCGTTCAGTTTTACATCCTGTATTCTTCTGATCAGCATTACGGTAATCCACTCTACATGTCAGGTTGTGGTTCTGTCCTGCTACAACCGATTGATTTTCACACATTACATTAACCCCTGGAAAACAAACAGGGACATGAATGAATGAACAAGCAACATAATATCTGATATCAATGAATGAAAGGATATCAATGGATAATATCGGGTATCAAACTATATCAAGGAATGGACATGCAACATAATGTCATAGCATTGTTCCAGTACAATTTTACATTATGATAAACATGTTCATATACTGTACATACAATGACAAACGTGTACATTCACATTCATATGTACATTATCATTCAGTGGTGTCCTGAAATGATTAACACCCTTCATAAAGATGAGCAATAATGACTGTACACTCCTAGAAGTAAAGCTGCCTGGAAGAACCTTTTGGTTTGCCACACCAGCGGAACCTTTGCAGGTCCCCTCTGAAAAGGGTCTCAGAAGAACCTCTGTGTAAAAGTTCAAACTGGAAACTTTTTGTAATGTGAGGGGTTAAGGGGTTTGGGGAGGGGTTTGAACCTTTAAATTAATATATTGTAGAGGTGACAGACTGTCAGATTAGAGGCGTGGCTTATTGGAGATGTGGCTTTTAGCTAGTTCTTTATGGCCACCCGTTAGCGTAAATGTCATTCCGGTTCATCATTTTAATAATATTGAGTGTTTATGGATATTAGAGCAGTGGTACCGGGTTACCTTCAGACAAGTCTTGTAAGTCTTGTGGGCATACTAGAGCAAACAATTATCATGTACAGTGCCTTCAGAAATGTTTAATACCCCCTGACTTATTTCACATTTTGTTGTTTTACTATTTTATTAAATATATTTTTTACACATACTACCTCATAATGACAAAGTGAACGCATTTTATTAGACATTTCAGTAAATGTATTGAACATTTTATACAGAAATATCAAATTTACATTAGTATCCCCTGAGTCAATAATAGAAGCCCCTTTGGCAGTGATTACAGCTGTGAGTCTTTCTGGGTAAGTTTCTAAGAGCTTCCACACCTGGATTGTGCAACATTTGCCCATTATTATTTTCAAAACCATCAAGCTCTGCCAAGTTGGTTGTTGCTAGACAACCATTTTCAGGTCTTGCCATAGATGTTCAGGTAGATTTAAGTCAAAACTGTAACTCGGCCACTCAACTCAAATCAAATGTTATTGGTCACATACACATGGTTAGCAGATGTTAATGCGAGTGTAGCGAAATGCTTGTGCTTCTATTTCCGACCATGCAGTAATATCTAACAAGTAATGTAACAATTTCACAACAGGAACATTCACTCAGGAACATTCACGGTCCAGTGTAGATTTGGCATTGTGCTTTTGCCTTGTAGTGGCTCAGCATTCTTACTGGAACGAAATAGTGCAGGCTGCTCTGAGAGTCAAATCAAATTCTGCTCACCTTGCAGCCGTGCGAGTGGTCAATACCGCGGTGGTACAGATAACCAACAGCGGTGCCACAGGCCAGGGAAGGACAAAGATGCAGGGGGGGGGGGGTTGACGACAGTGTCCTAAACCGCAAATCTTTGCAGCTGTGTCTCAGATGTGGAGCACGTGGTCTAACAGGGACAGAATCAAGAGTTATGCAGTTACTTCCCTTGCCGTTTACAGAAGGGTCAGCAGCAATATTGGACTCATTCTTTATGGTGTCTGGGATAGAACCGATTTCGGGTTTGGATTGTCTGTGTGAAATGCCAGGGGAAGGGATTCTAAAAGGTAACAAGTTAAAGCTGGCAAGAGCAAACAAGCAAACTCGCAAGCTCAGAGAGAAAAAAATGGGGGTTTTCAATTTCGTGAAACACTTTATTCCATCTCATTCATTTACAGAATTGACAAAGGGGAGGAGGGTTATCACGAGAGAATAAAGTGGAGTCAAGAGGGTGAGGAAGCGTTTGTAGAGTTAAAGAAAAGTTGTGTTAAGCACATGCGTTGGGGTAGAATTACCCTCTTACATTTTTGCGCAATAAATAAAGTTGTCTAAGCCAGGGGTGAGGGGGATTCTATTAAGCTATATGGAATTGTTTTAAGAAGGTCAAACCAAGGATAATTTTGATTTGGCATTTTAAGTCTTCTTGAAGTATTTTCCAAAAATATATAAAACAATTGTTTGATGAAAAAATTGTTTTCGCCTTACTGCTATTAGCCCGTACAAACGCACTGAATAACAGATTCACTATACGGAACAAGAGATGGTCCCCCTGAAACAATTGAAAGGAAGTTTGTTCTGAAGTATCTGTCTGTCCTATATCTGGGAGACATAAGAAAGATCAGGAAACATTTAGTTTAAAAAATAACATGTATTTTACCCCGTATTTTTCCATTCATTTCCATACATTTTTTCAACTGGTACCTTCAGACGAGTCTTGTGTGGCATGTACGTGTACGTGTTCGTGAAAGTTCACCTTTCCAGAGATGAGTCATATTAGTGTGTAGCCCAAACCTTTCGGAAGCTACAGACAGAAGTTGGCAGATCAGCTGTACCGACTTCAGACGAGTCCCAATATGCTTGTGGGGGTCATAGAGCAAAACGGAGAACACCAAAGTTTTCGTGAGAGTCCCCATAAAAATCTATCAGTTTAAGCTAGTTATATTCATTTTTTTTTTGCATTGGATTCATCTCAATCCACTGCAGCCGCCTACGTAACACTACAGCATCTGCGGTGAAAGGTAACAAAATAGCTGATTTGATTTGATTTGAAGCTAGAGCGTTTTTTGGAAGAACATGAGACATCCCGAAACCAGTTCTCACACAATCATCTGTAGAGTCCGAATTGTTTGGGGTTAAATACATATTTTTTTTAAATAACAAATTTTTACTGATCTTTCTTATATCTCTCAGATATAGGACAGACATTTTAAGAACAAACTTACTTTTGATATTTTGGAGGACTATCTGCTGTTCGATGTAGTGAATGCTTTTGTATTGGTAATAGCAGTAAGGCCAAAAAGAATTTGACATTTAAAAAAATATTTTTTGTCGATACTTCTAGTGGTATTAAAATTCAAAATCAAATAGCAAAATCATCCTTGGTATGACCTTTTTAAAAATATCTTAAGGATCGGACCCCTTTTTTCAATATTCGCCTAAAATGACATACCCAAAACTAACTGCCTGTAGCTCAGAACCTGAAGCAAGGATATGCATATTCTTGATATCATTTGAAAGGAAACACTTTGAAGTTTGTGGACGTGAAATTTATGTAGGAGAATATAACACATTCGATCTGGTAAAAGATAACATCTTGGAAATGCAAGAGAAAGGCCACAATGTATTATTGCAGTTAAGCACAATTTAGATTTTGGCCACTACATGGCAGTAGTGTACATGCAAAGTTTTAGACTGATCCAATGAACCATTGCATTACTGTTCAAAATTTTGTATCAGTTAGATGAACAATAATTTAGGCTTTCTGCCCATATCAGATATGTCTATGTCCTGTGAAATGTTCTTGTTACTTACAACATCATGCTAATCACATTAGCACACGTTAACTCAACTGTACTGCGGGGGGGACACCGATCCAGTAGAGGTTAAAAACAAATCTATATACAGAGCATTCAGAAACTATTCAGACCGCCTGACTTTTTCCACATTTTGTTACATTTCAGCCTTATTTCAAAATGGATTAAATAGTTTTTTCCCCTCATCAATCTACACACAATAGCCCATAATGACACAGCAAGAACATTTTAGGAACATTTTTGCAAATGTATTAAACATAAAAAACGGAGATATTACATTTACATAAGTATTCAGACCCTTTACTCAGTACTTTGTTGAAGCATCTTTGGCAGCAATTACAGCCATGAATCTTCTTGGGTATGACGCTACAAGCTTGGCACACCTGTATTCGGGGAGTTTCTCCCATTCTTCTCTGCAGGTCATCTCAAGCTCTGTCAGGTTGGATGGAAAGCATCGCTGCACAGCTATTTTCAGAGATTTAAAGACTTGACCCGAAGCCAGATCTGCGTTGTCTTGGCTGTGTGCGTAGGGTCGTTGTCCTGTTGGAAGGTAAACCTTCGCCCCAGTCTGATGGCCTGAGCGCTCTGGAGCAGGTTTTCATCAAGGATCTCTCTGTACTTTGCTCCGTTCATCTTTCCCTCAATCCTGCATAGTCTCCCAGTCCCTGCCGCTGAAAAACATCCCCAGAGCATGATGCTGCCACCATCATGCTTCACCGTAGGGTTGGTGCCAGGTTTCCTCCAGACGTGATGCTTGGCATTCAGGCCAAAGAGTTCAATCTTGGTTTCATCAGACCAGAGAAACTTGTTTCTCATGGTCTGAGAGTCCTTCTGGTGCCTTTTGGCAAACTCCATGCGGGCTGTCATGTGCCTTTTACTGTCTTCCGTCTGGCCACTCTACCATAAAGTCCTGATTGATGGAGTGCGGCAGAGATGGTTGTCCTTCTGGAAGGTTCTCCCATCTCCACAGAGGAACTCTGGAGCTAAGAGTGACCATCGGTTTCTTGGTCACCTCCCTGACCAAGGCCCTTCTCCCCCGATTGTTTTGTCGGGCGGCCAGCTCTAGGAACAGTCAAGGGTGGTTCCAAACTTCTTTCATTTAAGAATGATGGAGGCCACTGTGTTCTTGGGGACCTTCGACCCCATGGTTTGTTTTTTGCTCTGAAATGCACTGTGCACTGTCAACTGTGGGACCTTACATAGAACGGCTCCCTGTTTCATCTATTGTTGCTCATTGGACCCTATGATCACTCGGCTACACAGCTGATGCCTGCTGGACTGTTTATTAACACGGTACTTCATTTTGTTTTTCTGTCGGCCCCAGCCTCAAACTCAGGCCCTGTGTGCAGCTAACTGACCCTCTCTGCCCATTCATCGCCATTTACCCGTTGTTGTTGTCTTAGCTGTTTACCCGTTGTTGTCTTACCCATTGTTGTCTTAACTCTCCCAATCAACACCTGGGATTGCTTTATGCCTCTCTCTAATGTCAATATGCCTTGCAGACTGTTGTTTGGGCTAGCTCTCATTGTTTTATTTTACTGCAGAGCCCCTAGTCCCGCTCAATATGCCTCAAATAGCTCCTTTGTCCCACACCCCACACATGCGGAGACCGCACCTAACTTAACTGGCACCTCCAGAGATGCAACCTCTCTCATCGTCACTCAATGCCTAGGTTAACCTCCACTGTACTTGCACCCTACCATACCCTTGTCTGTACATTATGCCCTGAATCTATCCTACCTCGCCCAGAAATCTGCTCCTTTTATTCTCTGTTTTCAATGCACCAGACGACCAGTTCTAATAGCCTTTAGCCCTACCCTCATCCTACTCCTCCTCTGTTCCTCTGGTGATGTAGAGGTTAACCCAGGCCCTGTGTGTCCCCAGGTGCTCTCATTTGTTGACTTCTGCAACTGTAAAAGCCTTGGGTTCATGCATGTTAACATCAGAAGCCTCCTCCCTAAGTTTGCATTATTCACTGTTTTAGCACACTCCGCCAACCCTGATGTCCTAGCCGTGTCTTAATCCTGGCTTAGGAAGGCCACCAACAATTCTGAAATTTCCATCCCCAATTAAAACATTTTCCGTCAACACAGAACTGCTAAAGGGGGCGGAGTTGCAATCTACTGTAGAGATATCCTGGAGAGTTCTGTCATACTATCCAGGTCTGTGCCCAAACAGTTCGAGCTTCTACTTTAAAAAATCCATCTCGCCAGAAATAAGACCCTCACTGTTACCGCTTGTTATAGACCCCCCTCAGCCCCCAGCTGTGCCCTGGACACCATATGTGAATTAATCGCCCCCCATTTATCTTCAGAGTTCGTACTGTTAGGTGACCAAAACTGGGATATGCTTAACACCCCGGCCGTGCTACAATCTAAGCTAGATGCACTCAATCTCACCCAAATTATCAAGGAACCTACCAGGTACAACCCCAAATCCGTAAACATGGGCACCCTCATACATATCATCCTGACCAACTTGCCCTCCAAATACACCTCTGCTGTTTTCAACCAAAATCTCAGCGATCACTGCCTCATTGCCTGCGTCCGTTATGGGTCCGCGGTCAAACGACCACCCCTCGTCAGTGTCAAACACTTCTTCGAGCAGGCCTTTCTAATCGACCTGGCCCAGGTATCCTTGAAGGATATTGACCTCCTCCCGTCAGTAGAGGATGCCTGGTTGTTCTTTAAAAGTGCTTCCCTCACCATTTTAAATAAGCATGCCCCATTCAAAAAAAATTGAACTAAGAACAGATATAGCCCTTGGTTCACTCCAGACTTGACTGCCCTTGACCAGCACAAAAACATCCTGTGGCGTATTGCACTAGCATCGAATAGCCCCGCGATATGCAACTTTTAAGGGAAGTCAGGAACCAATATGCACAGTCAGTTAGGAAAGCAAAGGCTAGCTTTTTCAAACAGAAATTTGCATCCTGCAGCACTAATTCCAAAATGTTTTGGGACACTGTAAAGTCCATGGAGAATAAGAGCACCTCCTCCCAGCTGCCCACTGCACTGAGGCTAGGAAACACTGTCACCACCGATAAATCCACGAAAATCAAGAATTTCAATAAGCATTTCTCTACGGCAGGCCATGCTTTCCACCTGGCTACCCCAACCACGGCCAACAGCTCCGCACCCCCCGCAGCAACTGGCCCAAGCACCCCCCCACTTCTCCTTCACCCAAATCCAGACAGCTGATGTTCTGATAGAGCTGCAAATCTGGATCCCTACAAATCAGCTGAGCTAGACAATCTGGACCCTCTCTTTCTAAAATTATCCGTCGCCATTGTTGCAACCCATATTACTAGTCTGTTCAACCTCTCTTTCATATCGTCTGAGATTCCTATAGATTGGAAAGCGGCCGCGGTCATCCCCCTCTTCAAAGGGGGAGACACTCTAGATCCAAACTGTTACAGACCTATATCCATCCTGCCCTTCCTTTCTAAAGTCGTCAAAAGCCAAGTGAACAAACAGATCACTGACCATTTCGAATCCCACCGTACCTTCTCCGCTATGCAATCCGGTTTCCGAGCTGGTCACGGGTGCACTTCAGCCACGCTCAAGGTCCAAAACGATATCATAACCACCATTGATAAAAGACAGTACTGTGCAGCCATCTTCATCAACCTGGCCAAGGCTTTCGACTCTGTCAATCACCTTATTCTTTTCGGCAGACTCAACAGTCTTGGTTTCTCTAATGACTACCTCGCCTGGTTCACTAACTACTTCTCAGATAGAGTTCAGTGTATCAAATCGGAGGGCCTGTTGTCCGGACCTCTGGCAGTCTCTATGGGGGTGTCACAGGGTTCAATTCTAGGGCCGACTCTTTTCTCTGTATATATCAATGATGTCGCTCTTGCTGCGGGTGATTCTTTGATCCACCTCTACGCAGACGACAACAGTCTGTATACTTCTGGCCCTTCTTTGGACACTGTTAACAAACCTCCAAACGAGCTTCAATGCCATACAACTCTCCTTCCGTGACCTCCAACTGCTCTTAAATGCTAGTAAAACGAAATGCATGCTCTTTAACCAATAGCTGCCCGCACCCGCCCGCCCGACTAGCATCACTACTCTGGATGGTTCTGACTTGTGGATGTGGACAACTATAAATACCTAGGTGTCTGACTAGACTGTAAACTCTCCTTCCTGACTCATATTAAACATCTCCAATCCAAAATGTAATCTAGAATCGGCTTCCTATTTCGCAACAAAGCCTCCTTCACTCTTGCTGCCAAACATACCCTCATAAAACTGACTATCCTACCGATCCTTGACATTGGCGATGTCATTTACAAAATAGCCTCCAACAATCTACTCAGCAAATCGGATGCAGTCTACCACAGTGCCATCCGTTTTGTCACCAAAGCCCCATATACTACCTACATCTGCAACCTGTATGCTCTCATTGGCTGGTCCTCCCTACATATTCATTGCCAAACCCACTGGCTACAGGTCATCTATAAGTCTTTGCTAGGCAAAGCTCTGCCTTATCTCAGCTCACTGGTCACCATAGCAACACCCACTCGTAGCACACTTTCACTGGTCATCCCCAAACCCAACACCTCCTTTGGCCGCCGTTCCTTCTAGTTCTCTGCTGCCAATGACTGGAACGAATTGCAAAAATCACTGAAGTTGGAGACTTATTTCTCCCTCACTAACTTTAAGCATCAGCTGTCAGAGCAGCTTACCGATCGCTGCAGCTGTACACAGCCCATCTGTAAATAGCCCATCCAACTAACTACCTACCTCATCCCATATTTGTTTTTGTTTTTTTCTGCTCTTTTGCACACCAGTATTTTCTACTTGCACATCCTCATCTGCACATCTATCACTACAATGTTAATTGCTAAATTGTAATTTCTTTGCCACTTTGGCCTATTTATTGCCTTACCTCCTTACTTCATTTGCACACACTGGAAACAGATTATTCTATTGTGTTATTGACTGTACGTTTGTGTAACTCTGTGTTGTTGTTTCTGTCGCACTGCTTTGCTTTATCTTGGCCAGGTCGCAGTTGTAAATGAGAACTTGTTCTCAACTGGCCTACCTGGTTAAATAAAGGTGAAATAAAAAATCAATAAAAAAAGTTTGCCTTTCCAAATCATGTCCAATAAATAGAATTTACCACAAGTGGACTACAATCAAGTTGTAGAAACATCTCAAGGATGATCAATGGAAACAGGATGCACCTGAGCTTAATTTCAAGTCTCATAGCAAAGGGTCTGGGTACTTATGTAAATAAGGTATTTCTGATATTATATTTAAAACAGTTTTTGCTTTGTCATTATGGGGTATTGTATATAGATTTATTATTATTTTTTATTTATTTAAGTCATTTTAGAATAAGGTTGTAACGTAACATAATGTGGAAAAGGGGAAGGGGTCTGAATACTTTCCGAATGCACTGTAGCTTAGTAACCCCCCCTTATTCAATGCACAAAAATGTAAGAGGGTAATTCTACCCCAATGCATATGCTGAGTGATGGAGTGTGCCCCTGGCTAGCCATAATAAAATATAATAATAGAAAATCGTGACATCTGGTTTGCTTAAATAGGGAATGTGAAATTATTTAAACTTTTACTTTTTATACTTAAGTATAATTTAAACCAAATACTTTTAATCAAGTAGTATTTTACTGGGTGACATTCACTTTTACTTCAGTCATTTTCTATTAAAAGGCATCTTTACTTGTATGACAATTGGCTACTCAAAGATCCTACCCTCAAGACATGCTAACCCCTCACCAGTACCAATAACAGGGGAGGTTAGCATGTCTTGGGGGTATGTTCTTTGACCCTCTGTAACTTTCTCACTCATAACAACCATAATAATGTATGAAGTGTGCAGTTTACCTTGTCTTCCTGACTGGACGTTAGAAGTGACCAAACCGAGACTCAGAAACAGCAGAAGCATTTTGCCATGTGTCCTAAAGCACAAAGAACAAATACCACAAAACATGAATAGCTTATACATGAACGTACATTAACCTACATCAGATTGGACATAGGCCTAGTGCTTGAATCATACAGTCTATGTCTTGAAGGGACTGGAATTAACCACAGCCCTGATCTGTAGTCATGGCAACTGTGGAGTTGTAGTGATATTTAAGAACAGGTCAGGATAAATTCTGGGTGAATCTGAATAGTTTTAAAGTCCCACTCAAGGAGTTTGTTTTTATTTTCCAGTTGAAAGACAATATCCCAAGTATAAATACAGTAATGTACACACACTTAAGCTGTAAAATCGACATTGAGCAAAATAGAGCTTTTTAGACTTAACTGCGAAAATCAATGAGTTAAAAAAATACTTTGGCGTTGTAAAATGGGGTCTGATTTGCAACCTGGGGCTCACCTGCCCCGAAACTCTTCCCCCCTGCATGCAATCTGCAAGCCTGAACTTTTCCACACTACACCAAAATAATTTTCACATTTATGCATTTTCCTCTCTCCACAGCCTTAGTAGGCCTACCAAAGAAACACCCAGAGTTCAGCTGAATTCACCATCTAACACAGACTGTCATTAGCGCTGAGGAAAACAAAATAACATTCTGAGATTGAGACCCTGAGAGTAATCATGAGATGTCCGTCGAGGTGACGTGACTAACAAATCCTGACACGCGTGTCTTAAGGGCAGACACACACACACACACACACACAATAATCTAAGTAGATAAGTTACTGTACTTACAAGCTTACAGCCTCTGAATGTTCTGCCATCAAATAAAGTTGTATAGTGCAGTGTCCCAGAAAATACCTGTGGAAGAAGAGATTCAGTGGAGACAGTGGATACTCCCTTTCACAACCTCTAACCTACTTGTGGAGAAGGCATGCAACACATTCTCTCTCTCTCTCTGTCCTGACAGATCCCCGACAGTCCTAATATGGGCACTGAGGGAGGACAAAGCTAGTGATTTCACTTTCACCAAGGGTTTTTCCCCTGGACTTTTTCTTAGGCTGCGCTAGATTTTACAAACAGGAAAGAACCCCAGACTAAAGTGGAGTTTCCAGAGGTGAAAGAGCCCCAGACTACACTACTAAAATGCAATGTTTACATCGCTTTACTTTTGTCAGAGCAGAGGTGTTTGATTTGATGTGGATGATTTTCCATACATTTTCTCAATTCTAGGATCTAGATTCTATAGCATTAGAGAGAGAGCGAGATATTCCCCGTCTGATTTCAGAATTAATTCAAATTGTATTAATGCTCAACATGTGACAATGACACCATAAGTAAACTTTAAAAAAAATGGCATTCTGCAATTGGTACCTCTGTTATTGGCCTTGTAAATTATTGAAATCTACCCAATATTTCTTGAAGAATATAACTTATAGATGCCGCATGAGCTTAGTTCAACTGTCACACCTCATCAGAACTCCAAATATAAGGTTGTTTTATTTATTTGTTAACAAAGCACACGTAAAAATCTCTATATCAAAACATGGTTAAAACTATAATTGTTATATTATGAGTGGTTCAATTTCTCCATCCCCATTCCTCATCTGTTTACCAAATCAGTGGCGGCTTTGTTATTGTCCGAACTGCAAATTACCCCTTTTAAAAAACAAGTTGGTCTTCCTTGTTTGAACATGAACGAAACACAACACAACTTAAACGTGTTTTGTATCGCTTTGAAGAGCTAGCTACACTAAATAGCCTGAATCAGGAGTTGCTCCTGTACAGGTAAAACTCATGGCCCTGATTATACATTCACCAGATAGTTTATTAGGTACACCCATCTAGTACCGGATGGGACACCCCTTTGTCTCCAGAACAGCTTGAAATCTTTGGGGCATGGATTCTTCAAGTCAAAAACGTTCCTCATGGATGTTGGTTCATGAAGAAGTTTGGAACCACCAAGACTCTCCCTAGAGCTGTCCGGAGTGGCTTTGGCACAAGTCTCTGAATGTCCTTGAGTGGCCCAGCCAGAGCCTGGACTTGAACCCGATCTAACATTTATTTAAAAATGTTTTTATTTCACCATTATTTAACCAGGAAAGCTAGTTGAGAACAAGTTCTCATTTACAACTGCAACCTGGCCAAGATAAAGCAAAGCAGTGTGACACAAACAACAACACAGAGTTACACATGGAATAAACAAGCGTACAGTCAATAACACAATAGAAAAAAAAGAATGTCTATATACAGTGTGTGCAAATGAAGTGAGGAGGTAAGGAACATCTCTGGAAAAACCTGAAAATTGCTGTGCAGCAACGTTCCACATCCGACCTGACAGAGCTTGAGAGGATCTGCAGACAAGAATGGGAGAAACTCCCCAAATACAGGTGTGCCAGGCTTGTAGCGTCATACCCAAGAAGACTCAAGGCTGTAATCGCTGTCAAAGGCGCTTCAACAAATTACTGAGTAAAGGGTCTAAAAACATGTAAATGTGATATTTCTGTATGATTTAAAAAAAAAGAAATAGCAAACATTTCTAAAAACTTGTTTTTGCTTTGACATAATGGGGTGCAATGTAACAAAATGTGTAACAAGTCAAAGGATCTGAATACTTTCCGAATGCACAGTAAATGTTGAGTTGATTAGACAGTAGCTGGGAGCTTGTGGTGTCGAATACTTGTGAGATTTGTTTAAAACAGCTTGCGATGGAAAATTTCATATACTTTTGGAATTGTTTGGCGAGCTACTGGTAGGTGGGCTGCGAGCTACTCGTAGGTGGGCTGCGAGCTACTGGTAGGTGGGCTGCGAGCTACTGGTAGGTGGGCTGCGAGCTACTCGTAGGTGGGCTGCGAGCTACTTGTAGGTGGGCTGCGAGCTACTCGTAGGTGGGCTGCGAGCTACTGGTAGGTGGGCTGCGAGCTACTGGTAGGTGGGCTGCGAGCTACTCGTAGGTGGGCTGTGAGCTACTGGTAGGTGGGCTGCGAGCTACTCGTAGGTGGGCTGCGAGCTACTTGTAGGTGGGCTGCGAGCTACTCGTAGGTGGGCTGCGAGCTACTGGTAGGTGGGCTGCGAGCTACTGGTAGGTGGGCTGCGAGCTACTGGTAGGTGGGCTGCGAGCTACTGGTAGGTGGGCTGCGAGCTACTGGTAGGTGGGCTGCGAGCTACTGGTAGGTGGGCTGCGAGCTACTGGTAGTCCGCGATCGACCTGTTGCAGAGCTTTGCCCTAGACACTATGGTGCAGGAAAATCGCAGGAGGGCGGCCATTTCTGAGATACTGAATCCGGTGTGCCTGGCTCAAAGTCGTTTAGGTCACTCGTTTTGCCCATTCTAACGTTCAATCAAACAGTAACTGAAATCCTCGATGCCTGTCTGCCTGCTTTATATAGCAAGCCAAGGCCACGTGACTCACTGTCTGTAGAAGTGATCCAATTTTGTGAACGGGGTGGTGTACCTAATAAACTGTCCAGTGAGTGGATCTCATATGGACATCATATAGCTAAGATAATTCCAGTGCTCATGACATGGGTGAACACGTGCATTGCAAATGGCAGCCACACTACCAGCATTATTCGTGAGAAGAGCTAGCATTTTCAATCGCTTGATTGATCGTTTAGCATGTTGGAATCACAGGAGACAAAACAATGTGTACATTTCACAGTTGAAACAAGTACAACTGGTTTTATTTGAGCCGTTTGGATCACTTCTAAGAATGCTGTTCGTCCTACTTACAGGTTTCACATTCACTACATGTTAACAGGACACAGTTTGTTTGATAGTTTTCCTGCTTCATCCCCTTGGATCAAATACTATTCATTTTAGGGTTATTGCCGGCAGATACAATTGTTTTCCCGTGTCACAAATGTGTCTGTCACATAATGAAGTCCCTCTGGAACGTAGCACAAATATGTTCTGTTTCCCCTCCATGGTGAAAGCAGTGGATCAGCCTCCAAAGCACTCTAGAGCAGTATATCGTATGGAATAACAGCACCACCTTCTGGTTGATTTAAGGAAGTTCAGAATCAAGTCTCTTGGATATATGGGTATTTTCCAGAGATGATTCTTTAGGCAGGGTGCAAAGGAACACAAACACAGCATCCAGACCCTCTGGCCATCCCCGCCTATACAATGGTTCCTATGGAAACCACTGCAGTGGGTCCGTAGAAGACAGAGAGTCAGTGATTGATTGGGCTTTTGGATGTTAAGGTGTGTTTGAGTTTCTGTGTATCTGTCTCACCACTGTATGTGTGTCTGTGTCTGGCTGGGGGTCTGCTGTGTGTACTGTGTGTGTAGGAGTGTGTTGGCGTGCGTGGAGTCCTGTCCCTCCAGCCAATCCTGGTAGAGTATGAGTAGGTCAGGGTTGGTGTCAGGCAGCCTGACTGTTAGACTGCTGTAGGCCTCCTCCATCTGCTGAACCAAGGCCTTGTCCACCCGACCCCCTGTCTCTCCCTCCGCCTGCCCACGACCACTCACACAGCCTGGGGAGAGAGAGGGGGAGAACGGCGGTCAAAGTATAAAATACAAAAATAAAGATTACACTAAATCCCTTTTCTAGTTTCTATATCCAGTTCAGTTCAACACAAACAGGTTGACAGCTGCCTCGTCACATTAACCCAAAACCAAACCAGGACCAGGAAGTAGATGTGACCTACCTCCTGGGCATGACAGCACCTCCACCAGTTGGTAGGGGATGCTTCCTGTCCTCATGCGGTGGACCAGAGTCTGGATGTTCCTGAAGCCGTAGACGGATGCAAACTGCAGCAGCACCTTCCCATCCCGCTCCAGACACACCTCCTGGAAGTCACGGTTCCTAGAGGAGGGAGGCAAGGGGGAGAGAGGGAGGGAGAGAGGGAGGCGGGGGGAGAGAGGGAGGGGGGGGTGAAAGGGTTGAGATGCAGGGAGGTCGGAGAGAGGGAGGGAGGCGGGGGTGAAAGGGTTGAGATGGAGGGAGGCAGGGAGGTCGGAGAGAGGGAGATAGGATATTTAAAAATATTCACTCCCTCTTTTACAGCCTGCTTCCTGTACCCTCTTTTCTACCCCTCTCTGCTCTCATCCTTCTCTCTCCTGAGTTCAAACACTATTTAGGGTATTTCAATTACTTTCAAAGACATTTGGAAGTAAGTATTCAGATATTTTTTATTCGACCACACAAGTAGTTGAATATTGGCATGTATTTGAAAATACTCAAATAAACAGTATTTATAAGTATTTATATACTCCCATGCATTTGGGCCAGGGCCTGTATCCACAAAGCATATCAGAAAAATCCTGTTAAAACCTGTTTTAAGACAACAACAAAAACTCCCAAACTACCAGCCAGGAGTCAAATGGACTTATAAAAGTATATCTCAGCTGGTAATCACGACAGTTTGAGGTGCCGCAAAGGAAAGATAGTGATGACGTGCATTGACATTGTTGCAAATGATGGGGAATAACCAATCACGATGAGGCATCGCCAGCTGTGAACTCAATAGCAGGCTCCAGACAACTACAGTGAATGTGACTGTACATCAAACGTAACGGTAAAAAGTTAGATATCATTTCTGCCTGACACGATCACTTTGCCTACTCTTAATTATTGCCTAACATGTTGGCATGCATAACCTTTTTTGATAATACAAATTTTGAACGTTGTTAAAAGCAGAATTTGTATAATATTACCGTTGTCAACCACACTCGTCGTCACTCCCGTTTAACTACTCTAAATGGCTTTGGCACAGTAGGCATCAAGTCACTTGCCCATAATGTTGCATATAACGCTGCAACGTTTTGAAAGAGCTGTCATTTTCATCTAACACTATCAAAGTTAACACTATAGATGCCTTCAATTCCCAATTTATAGGTACGCTCAATTTAGAGATATTTTTTAAACAATGTGATGTTGCGTTCCAAATGGATAACTTGAAATAACATGAAGTAGGTCATTAAATAATCAAAAGAAAAACATGTTTATTTATTAGCCTGGTGGTTATAAGTATTTAGGCATATCATGTGAAATTGGCCTTGTGAAATTGTCAAAAGTACAAGAGATATGTTACAGGTCTAGATTATTTATGGATTGATGAAATATCATTTTAACAACTCAAAAGCAATTGCATGTGATGCAGGAATCACTGATTTTCTATGACCAAGACACCTGCTGGTAACTCTTAACTGGTTAGGGCAGCTCTCTCCTAAATATCTGTTGACTTGGAGTGACTTTTATGACTAAAGAGGCTTCATGCATAGCTGTTTTTTTATTTGACCCAGAAGAGTAAAATGTCTCTATTCTCAGCGCTTGGGGCCAATGCTCTATTCTGAGACGCTTTGTGGATGCGGGCGCAGATCTGTTTTGCTGTTTTAAATAATGTATTTGAAAATGCTTTCAATAGATGTCATTGATTCGGGCCACATTATCGAAATATAAAATAAAAAAAGACACAGAAAATAAGTATTTAAATAAACAATAATCAAATAACCATGTATTTGAACCCAGGTCAGCGCTCTTCCCTCTCCAACGGTCTCAGTTCAAGGTCTTCCATCTCTCTCCCCTACTCACCTGAGAGTCTTGTACGTGATCTCGTCTACATCCAGACCAAACAGTTTCGTAGCAGCGTATTTGAAGATGTGTTCCAGGAAGCCCTCCGATCCTTTGCCCTCATGTCTCACCAAGGCTTGGCCCCCTGCCTCACTCAGCCTAACATGAAGATAAAGAGAAGAACATTACACACTCGGAGTAGCTGAACCTAACAGACAGAAATACACTCACAGACACACATCACCACCTCACTGAGCAATGAGCCTGACATTGAGCACTGACAAACACTTCCTGGTTAAGAGCCCAGTGAACATTGAAACACTCACAGGTGGTCTAGAGGAACAGAGTCCAGGTCTGCTACGGACACCTTCATCTGTTCCATCATGAGGAACACCTCCCCTGGAATACACACCGATTCAGTCTCACATTAAATCAACAGACAACTTATATGGAATGCAGTGTTTGATTTTTATCAGACATAAATGGAACCCATCACATCCAAAAAGTTGACTTGAGTTTGCCGAAAAGCCCCTGGAAGCACCTGGATGATCATCAAGACTCTTGGAAGAATGTTCTATGAACAAATGGGTCAAACGTATAACGTTTTGGACGACATGGGTCCCGTTATGCCTGGCGAAGACCAAACACTGCATTCCACAGTAAGAACCTCATACCAACGGTGAAGCATGGAGGTGGTGGTGGTAGTGTGATGGTTTGGGGATGCTTTGCTGCCTCAGGACCTGGACAACTTGCCTTAATAGAAGGAACCATGAATTCTGCTCTGTATCAGATAATTCTACAGGAGGATGTCAGGCCATCCGTCAGGGAGATGAAGCTGAAGTGCAGCTGGGTCATGCAGCAAGACAATGATCCAAAACACACAATTAAGTCTACATGAAAATGGCTAAAAAGCAACAAATGTGAGGGTTTGGAATGGCCTAGTCAAAATCCAGACCTAATCCCAATTGAGATGACAGGACTTGAAACGAGCAGCTCAGGCTTGAAAACCCACAAAATATCGCTGAGTTACAGCAGTTCTGCATGGAAGAAATGGGCCAAAATTCCCCCACAGCGAGCTGAAAGACTGATCAACAACTACAGGAAGCGTTTGGTTGGAGTCATTGCAGCTAAAGGTGGTACAACCAGTTATTAAGTGTAAGGGGGAAATTACTTTTTCACACAGCAACTGGGTGTTGCATAACTGCATGACATTCGCCAGTGGCGAATTTGCCAATCTTGGTGTTCTCTGGCAAATGCCAAACGTCCTGCACGGTGTTGGGCTGTAAGCACAACCCCCACCTGTGGACGTCGGGCCCTCATACCACCCTCATGGAGTCTGTTTCTGAGCAGACACATGCACATTTGCACATGTTTGAGCAGACACATGCACATTTGTGGCCTGCTGGAGGTCATTTTGCAGGGCTCTGGCAGTGCTCCTCCTGCACAAAGGCGGAGGTAGCGGTCCTGCTGCTGGGTTGTTGCCCTCCTACGGCCTCCTCCACGTCTCCTGATGTACTGGCCTGTCTCCTGGTAGCGCCTCCATGCTCTGGACACTACGCTGACAGACACAGCAAACCTTCTTGCCACAGCTCGCATTGATGTGCCATCCTGGATGAGCTGCACTACCTGAGTCACTTGTGTGGGTTGTAGACTCCGTCTCATGCTACCACTAGAGTGAAGCACCGCCAGCATTCAAAAGTGACCAAAACATCAGCCAGGAAGCATAGGAACTGAGAAGTGGTCTGTGGTCACCACCTGCAGAACCACTCCTTTATTGGGGGTGTCTTGCTAATTGCCTATAATTTCCACCTTTTGTCTATTCCATTTGCACAACAGCATGTGAAATTTATTGTCAATCAGTGTTGCTTCCTAAGTGGACAGTTTGATTTCACAGAAGTGTGATTGACTTGGAGTTACATTGTGTTGTTTAAGTGTTCCCTTTATTTTTTTGAGCAGTGTATATATATTGAGAGGGAGGATATATATAGATATACAGAGGTAGAGAGGATATATATAGATATACAGAGGTAGAGAGGATAGATAGATAGGTAGAGAGGATGGATAGAGAGGTAGAGAGGATGGATAGAGGTAGAGAGGATGGCTATTGGTAGAGGAAGAGAGGATAGATATAGAGCTAGAAAATATAGATATAGTGCTAGAGCGAGAAAGATAGAGGTAGAGAGGAAAGATATAGAGAGGATAGATTTAGAGTTAGAGGATGGACAGAGAGGTAGAGAGGATGAACAGAGGTAGAGAGGATGGACAGAGGTAGGGAGAATGGGTAGAGAGCTAGAGAGGATGGACAGAGGTAGGGAGGATGACAGAGAGGTAGAGAGGGTGGATAGAGAGCTAGAATGGATGGACAGAGATGTAGAGATGATGGATAGAGAGGTAGAGAGGATATATAGAGGTAGGGAGGATGACAGAGAGCTAGAATGGATGGATAGAGAGCTAGAATTGATGGATAGAGAGGTAGAGAGGATGAGCAGAGAGGTAGAGCGGATGGATATAGATATATAGAGGTAGAGGATAGATCTAGATATATAGAGGTAGAGAGGATAGATCTAGATAGATAGAGGTAGAGAGGATAGATCTAGATAGATAGAGGTAGAGGGGATAGATCTAGATAGATAGATGTAGAGAGGATAGATCTAGATAGATAGATGTAGAGAGGATAGATCTAGATATATAGAGGGAGAGAGGATATATATATACAGTGGGGAGAACAAGTATTTGATACACTGCCGATTTTGCAGGTTTTCCTACTTACAAAGCATGTAGAGGTCTGTAATTTTTTATCATAGGTACACTTCAACTGTGAGAGACGGAATCTAAAACAAAAATCCAGAAAATCACATTGTATGATTTTTAAGTAATTAATTTGCATTTTATTGCATGACATAAGTATTTGATACATCAGAAAAGCAGAACTTAAGATTTGGTACAGAAACCTTTGTTTACAATTACAGAGATCATACGTTTCCTGTAGTTCTTGACCAGGTTTGCACACACTGCAGCAGGGATTATGGCCCACTCCTCCATACAGACCTTCTCCAGATCCTTCAGGTTTCGGGGCTGTCGCTGGGCAATACGGACTTTCAGCTCCCTCCAAAGATTTTCTATTGGGTTCAGGTCTGGAGACTGGCTAGGCCACTCCAGGACCTTGAGATGCTTCTTACGGAGCCACTCCTTAGTTTCCCTGGCTGTGTGTTTCGGGTTGTTGTCATGCTGGAAGACCCAGCCACGACCCATCTTCAATGCTCTTACTGAGGGAAGGAGGTTGTTGGCCAAGATCTCGCGATACATGGCCCCATCCATCCTCCCCTCAATACGGTGCAGTCGTCCTGTCCCCTTTGCAGAAAAGCATCCCCAAAGAATGATGTTTCCACCTCCATGCTTCACGGTTGGGATGGTGTTCTTGGGGTTGTACTCATCCTTCTTCTTCCTTCTTCCTCCAAACACGGCGAGTGGACTTTAGACCAAAAAGCTCTACTTTTGTCACATCAGACCACATAACCTTCTCCCATTCCTCCTCTGGATCATCCAGATGGTCATTGGCAAACTTCAGACGGGCCTGGACATGCGCTGGCTTGAGCAGGGGGACCTTGCGTGCGCTGCAGGATTTAAATCCATGACGGCGTAGTGTGTTACTAATGGTTTTCTTTGAGACTGTGGTCCCAGCTCTCTTCAGGTCATTGACCAGGTCCTGCCGTGTAGTTCTGGGCTGATCCCTCACCTTCCTCATGATCATTGATGCCCCACGAGGTGAGATCTTGCATGGAGCCCCAGACCGAGGGTGATTGACCGTCATCTTGTACTTCTTCCATTTTCTAATAATTGCACCAACAGTTGTTGCCTTCTCACCAAGCTGTTTGCCTAAATACTTATTTTCCACCATAATTTGCAAATAAATTCATTAAAAATCCTACAATGTGATTTTCTGGATATCTTTTTCTCATTTTGTCTGTCATAGTTGAAGTGTACCTATGATGAAAATTACAGGCCTCTCTCATCTTTTTAAGTGGGAGAACTTGCACAATTGGTGGCTGACTAAATACTTTTTTATATATGAGAGGATGGATGGATAGGTAGAGAGGATGGATGGATAGGTAGAGAGGATGGATGGATAGGTAGAGAGGATGGATGGATAGGTAGAGAGGATGGATAGATAGATAGAGAGGATGGATAGATAGATAGAGAGGATAGATAGAGAGATAGAGAGGATAGATAGAGAGGTAGAGAGGATGGATGGATAGATAGGTAGAGAGGATAGATATAGATATACAGAGGTAGAGAGGATGAATAGAGAGGTAGAGAGGATGGATAGAGAGGATGGATAGAGAGGTAGAGAGGATGGATAGAGGTAGAGAGGATATATATAGATATACAGAGGTAGAGAGGATGGATATTGGTAGAGGAAGAAAGGATAGATATAGAGCTAGAGAGGTCGAGAGGATGGATAGAGAGGATGGATAGAGAGGTAGAGAGGATAGAGAGGTAGAGAGGATGGATAGAGGTAGAGAGGATGGATATAGATATACAGAGGAAGAGAGGATGGATATTGGTAGAGGAAGAGAGGATGGATATTGGTAGAGGAAGAGAGGATGGATAGAGAGGTAGAGAGGATGGCTATTGGTAGAGGTAGAGAGGATAGATATAGAGCTAGAAAATATAGATATAGTGCTAGAAAGGAAAGATAGAGGTAGAGAGGAAAGATATAGAGAGGATAGATTTAGAGTTAGAGAGGATGGACAGAGAGGTAGAGGATGGACAGAGATAGAGAGGATGGACAGAGGTAGGGAGGACAGATAGAGAGCTAGAATGGTTGGATAGAGAGGTAGAGATGATGGAGGTAGAGAGGATGGATAGATAGGTAGAGAGGATAGATAGGTAGAGAGGATGGATATATAGGTAGAGAGGATGGATAGAGAGGTAGAGGTAGAGAGGATGGATAGAGAGCTAGAATGGTTGGATAGAGAGGTAGAGAGGATGAACAGAGAGGTAGAGAGGATGGATAGAGGTAGGGAGGATGGATAGAGAGCTAGAATGGATGATGGATAGAGAGCTAGAATGGATGATGGATAGAGAGCTAGAGAGGATGGGTGGAGAGGACAGAGAGGTAGAGAGGATAGATATTAGTAGAGAGGATAGATAGAGAGGATAGATATTAGTAGAGAGGACAGAGAGAGGTAGAGAGGATAGATATTAGTAGAGAGGACATAGAGAGGATGGATAGAGAGGTAGAGAGGATGGACAGAGGTAGAGAGGATGGATCTAGATATATAGAGGTAGAGAGGATGGATAGAGGTATAGAAGACAGATAGAGAGGTAGAGGATGATAGATAGAAAGGACAGATAGAGAGGTAGAGATTATAGATATTAGTAGAGAGAATAGATATTAGTAGAGAGGACAGATAGAGCGATAGAGAGGATAGATAGAGAGGTAGAGAGGATAGATATTAGCAGAGAGAACAGATAGAGAGATAGAGAGGATATATATTAGTAGAGAGGATAGATAGAGAGGTAGAGAGGATAGATAGAGGTAGAGAGGATAGATATTGGTAGAGAGGATAGATATTAGCAGAGAGAACAGATAGAGAGATAGAGAGGATATATATTAGTAGAGAGGATGGATAGAGAGGTAGAGAGGATAGATAGAGAGGATGATAGATAGAGGTAGAGAGGATAGATATTGGTAGAGAGGACAGATAGAGAGGATAGATATTGGTAGAGAGGACAGATAGAGAGGATAGCAGCTAGATAGAGCAGCTCTGTCGCACGCTGGGTATGTACATAGTCAATGGTAGGCTTCGAGGGGATTCCTATGGTAGGTACACCTATAGCTCATCTCTTGGCAGTAGCACTGTAGACTACCTTATCACTGACCTCAACCCAGAGTCTCTCAGAGCGTTCACAGTCAGCCCACTGACACCCCTATCAGATCACAGCAAAATTACAGTCTACTTGAACAGAGCAATACTCAATCATGAGGCATCAAAGCCAAAGGAACTGAGTAACATTAAGAAATGCTATAGATGGAAGGAATGCAGTTTGGAAACCTACCAAAAAACAATTAGGCAACAGCAAATCCAATCCCTTTTAGACAACTTCCTGGGTAAAACGTTCCACTGCAATAGTGAAGGTGTAAACTTGGCAGTAGAAAATCTTAACAGTATATTTGACCTCTCAGCTTCCCTATCAAATCTAAAAATCTCAAATAGAAAACCAAAGAAAATGAACAACAATGACAAATGGTTTGATGAAGAATGCAAAAATCTAAGAAATAAATTGAGAAACCTGTCCAACCAAAAACATAGAGACCCGGAAAACCTGAGTCTACGCCTTCACTATGGTGAATCACTAAAACAATACAGAAATACACTACGGAAAAAGAAGGAACAGCATGTCAGAAATCAGCTCAATGTAATTGAAGAATCCATAGACTCTAACCAATTCTGGGAAAATTGGAAAACACTAAACAAACAACAACACGAAGAATTATCTATCCAAAATGGAGATGTATGGGTAAACCACTTCTCCAATCTTTTTGGCTCTATAACAAAGAATAAAGAGCAAAAACATATACATGATCAAATACAAATCCTAGAATCAACTATTAAAGACTACCAGAACCCACTGGATTCTCCAATTACCTTGAATGAGTTACAGGACAAAATAAAAACCCTCCAACCCAAAAAGGCCTGTGGTGTTGATGGTATCCTTAATGAAATGATCAAATATACAGACAACAAATTCCAATTGGCTATACTAAAACTCTTTAACATCGTCCTTAGCTCTGGCATCTTCCCCAATATTTGGAACCAAGGACTGATCACCCCAATCCACAAAAGTGGAGACAAATTTGACCCCAATAACTACCGTGGAATATGCGTCAACAGTAACCTTGGTAAAATACTCTGCATTATCATTAACAGCAGACTCGTACATTTCCTCAATGAACACAATGTACTGAGCAAATGTCAAATTGGCTTTTTACCAAATTACCGTACAACAGACCATGTATTCACCCTACACACCCTAATTGACAACCAAACAAACCAAAACAAAGGCAAAGTCTTCTCATGCTTTGTTGATTTCAAAAAAGCCTTCGACTCAATTTGGCATGAGGGTCTGCTATACAAATTGATGGAAAGTGGTGTTGGGGGTAAAACATACGACATTATAAAATCCATGTACACAAACAACAAGTGTGCGGTTAAAATTGGCAAAAAACACACACATTTCTTCGCACAGGGTCGTGGGGTGAGACAGGGATGCAGCTTAAGCCCCACCCTCTTCAACATATATATCAACGAATTGGCGCGGGCACTAGAACAGTCTGCAGCACCCGGTCTCACCCTACTAGAATCCGAAGTCAAATGTCTACTGTTTGCTGATGATCTGGTGCTTCTGTCACCAACCAAGGAGGGCCTACAGCAGCACCTAGATCTTCTGCACAGATTCTGTCAGACCTGGGCCCTGACAGTAAATCTCAGTAAGACCAAAATAATGGTGTTCCAAAAAAGGTCCAGTCGCCAGGACCACAAATTCCATCTAGACACCGTTGCCCTAGAGCACACAAAAAACTATACATACCTCGGCCTAAACATCAGCACCACAGGTAACTTCCACAAAGCTGTGAACGATCTGAGAGACAAGGCAAGAAGGGCATTCTATGCCATCAAAAGGAACATAAATTTCAACATACCAATTAGGATCTGGCTAAAAATACTTGAATCTGTCATAGAGCCCATTGCCCTTTATGGTTGTGAGGTCTGGGGTCCGCTCACCAACCAAGAATTCACAAAATGGGGCAAACACCAAATTGAGACTCTGCATGCAGAATTCTGCAAAAATATCCTCCGTGTACAACGTAGAACACCAAATAATGCATGCAGAGCAGAATTAGGCCGATACCCACTAATTATCAAAATCCAGAAAAGAGCCGTTAAATTCTACAACCACCTAAAAGGAAGCGATTCCCAAACCTTCCATAACAAAGCCATCACCTACAGAGAGATGAACCTGGAGAAGAGTCCCCTAAGCAAGCTGGTCCTAGGGCTCTGTTCACAAACACAAACAGACCCCACAGAGCCCCAGGACAACAGCACAATTAGACCCAACCAAATCATGAGAAAACAAAAAGATAATTACTTGACACATTGGAAAGAATTAACAAAAAAACAGAGCAAACTAGAATGCTATTTGGCCCTAAACAGAGAGTACACAGTGGCAGAATACCTGACCACTGTGACTGACCCAAACTTAAGGAAAGCTTTGACTATGTACAGACTCAGTGAGCATAGCCTTGCTATTGAGAAAGGCCGCCGTAGGCAGACATGGCTCTCAAGAGAAGACAGGCTATGTGCTCACTGCCCACAAAATGAGGTGGAAACTGAGCTGCACTTCCTAACCTCCTGCCCAATGTATGACCATATTAGAGACATATATTTCCCTCAGATTACACAGAGCCACAAAGAATTCGAAAACAAATCCAATTTTGATAAACTCCCATATCTACTGGGGGTGAAATTCCACAGTGTGCCATCACAGCAGCAAGATTTGTGACCTGTTGCCACAAGAAAAGGTCAACCAGTGAAGAACAAACAGCATTGTAAATACAACCCATATTTATGCTTATTTATTTTAACTTGTGTGCTTTAACCATTCGTACATTGTTACAACACTGTATATATATAATATGACATTTGTAATGTCTTTATTGTTTTGAAACTTCTGTATGTGTAATGTTTACTGTTAATTTGTATTGTTTGTTTCACTTTTGTGTATTGTCTACCTCACTTGCTTTGGCAATGTTAACACATGTTTCCCATGCCAATAAAGCCCCTTGAATTGAATTGAATATTAGTAGAGAGGATATATATTAGTAGAGAGGACAGATAGAGAGGTAGAGAGGATAGATATTAGTAGAGGACAGATAAAGAGGTAGAGAGGATAGATATTAGTAGAGAGGACAGATAGAGAGATAGAGAGGATAGATAGAGGATAGATATTAGTAGAGAGGATAGATAGAGAGGTAGAGAGGATGATAGATAGAGAGGATAGATAGAGAGGATGATAGATAGAGAGGATAGATATTAGTAGAGAGGATAGATAGAGAGGTAGAGAGGATGATAGATAGAGAGGATAGATAGAGAGGTAGAGAGGATGATAGATAGAGAGGATAGATATTAGTAGAGAGGATAGATATTAGTAGAGAGGATAGGTAGAGAGGATAGATATTAGTAGAGAGGATAGAGAGGTAGAGAGGATAGATATTAGTAGAGAGGATAGAGAGGTAGAGAGGGTGGATATTAGCAGAGAGGACAGATAGAGAGGATAGATATTAGTAGAGAGGATAGATATTAGTAGAGAGAATAGGTAGAGAGGATAGATATTAGTAGAGAGGATAGAGAGGTAGAGAGGATAGATATTAGTAGAGAGGATAGAGAGGTAGAGAGGGTGGATATTAGCAGAGAGGACAGATAGAGAGGATAGATATTAGTAGAGAGGATAGATATTAGTAGAGAGGATAGATATTAGTAGAGAGGATAGATAGAGAGGTAGAGAGGATAGATATTAGTATAGAGGACAGATAAAGAGGTAGAGAGGATAGATAGAGAGGTAGAGATGATGGAGTAGCAGTACCTGACGTGAGGACACAGTCCACGTCTCTGCTGTCCAGTAGACTGTTGTAGAACTCCTCTCGGACTGCCTCCAGTTTCTTATCGAAGCACGGGGCCACCACCATGTGGTACAGCTTGTCTGGGCTCAGCTTCTACATGCACACAGAGAAAACACGGTTCACCTGTTGTGTGATATAACACTGTTATAACATGAGTAGTGTGGGGTCAATCAGTATTCACCTGTTGTGTGAGGTGATATAACACTGGTATAACATGAGTAGTGTGGGGTCAATCAGTATTCACCTGTTGTGTGAGGTGATATAACACTGTTATAACATGAGTAGTGTGGGGTCAATCAGTATTCACCTGTTGTGTGAGGTGATATAACACTGTTATAACACATGAGTAGTGTGGGGTCAATCAGTATTCACCTGTTGTGTGAGGTGATATAACACTGTTATAACATGAGTAGTGTGGGGTCAATCAGTATTCACCTGTTGTGTGAGGTGATATAACACTGTTATAACATGAGTAGTGTGGGGTCAATCAGTATTCACCTGTTGTGTGAGGTGATATAACACTGTTATAACATGAGTAGTGTGGGGTCAATCAGTATTCACCTGTTGTGTGATATAACACTGTTATAACACATGAGTAGTGTGGGGTCAATCAGTATTCACCTGTTGTGTGAGGTGATATAACACTGTTATAACATGAGTAGTGTGGGGTCAATCAGTATTCACCTGTTGTGTGAGGTGATATAACACTGTTATAACATGAGTAGTGTGGGGTCAATCAGTATTCACCTGTTGTGTGAGGTGATATAACACTGTTATAACATGAGTAGTGTGGGGTCAATCAGTATTCACCTGTTGTGTGAGGTGATATAACACTGTTATAACATGAGTAGTGTGGGGTCAATCAGTATTCACCTGTTGTGTGAGGTGATATAACACTGTTATAACATGAGTAGTGTGGGGTCAATCAGTATTCACCTGTTGTGTGAGGTGATATAACACTGTTATAACATGAGTAGTGTGGGGTCAATCAGTATTCACCTGTTGTGTGAGGTGATATAACACTGTTATAACATGAGTAGTGTGGGGTCAATCAGTATTCACCTGTTGTGTGAGGTGATATAACACTGTTATAACATGAGTAGTGTGGGGTCAATCAGTATTCACCTGTTGTGTGAGGTGATATAACACTGTTATAACATGAGTAGTGTGGGGTCAATCAGTATTCACCTGTTGTGTGAGGTGATATAACACTGTTATAACATGAGTAGTGTGGGGTCAATCAGTATTCACCTGTTGTGTGAGGTGATATAACACTGTTATAACACATGAGTAGTGTGGGGTCAATCAGTATTCACCTGTTGTGTGAGGTGATATAACACTGTTATAACACATGAGTAGTGTGGGGTCAATCAGTATTCACCTGTTGTGTGAGGTGATATAACACTGTTATAACACATGAGTAGTGTGGGGTCAATCAGTATTCACCTGTTGTGTGAGGTGATATAACACTGGTATAACACATGAGTAGTGTGGGGTCAATCAGTATTCACCTGTTGTGTGAGGTGATATAACACTGGTATAACACATGAGTAGTGTGGGGTCAATCAGTATTCACCTGTTGTGTGAGGTGATATAACACTGGTATAACACATGAGTAGTGTGGGGTCAATCAGTATTCACCTGTTGTGTGAGGTGATATAACACTGGTATAACACATGAGTAGTGTGGGGTCAATCAGTATTCACCTGTTGTGTGAGGTGATATAACACTGGTATAACACATGAGTAGTGTGGGGTCAATCAGTATTCACCTGTTGTGTGAGGTGATATAACACTGTTATAACACATGAGTAGTGTGGGGTCAATCAGTATTCACCTGTTGTGTGAGGTGATATAACACTGTTATAACACATGAGTAGTGTGGGGTCAATCAGTATTCACCTGTTGTGTGAGGTGATATAACACTGGTATAACACATGAGTAGTGTGGGGTCAATCAGTATTCACCTGTTGTGTGAGGTGATATAACACTGGTATAACACATGAGTAGTGTGGGGTCAATCAGTATTCACCTGTTGTGTGAGGTGATATAACACTGGTATAACACATGAGTAGTGTGGGGTCAATCAGTATTCACCTGTTGTGTGAGGTGATATAACACTGGTATAACACATGAGTAGTGTGGGGTCAATCAGTATTCACCTGTTGTGTGAGGTGATATAACACTGTTATAACACATGAGTAGTGTGGGGTCAATCAGTATTCACCTGTTGTGTGAGGTGATATAACACTGTTATAACACATGAGTAGTGTGGGGTCAATCAGTATTCACCTGTTGTGTGAGGTGATATAACACTGTTATAACACATGAGTAGTGTGGGGTCAATCAGTATTCACCTGTTGTGTGAGGTGATATAACACTGGTATAACACATGAGTAGTGTGGGGTCAATCAGTATTCACCTGTTGTGTGAGGTGATATAACACTGGTATAACACATGAGTAGTGTGGGGTCAATCAGTATTCACCTGTTGTGTGAGGTGATATAACACTGGTATAACACATGAGTAGTGTGGGGTCAATCAGTATTCACCTGTTGTGTGAGGTGATATAACACTGTTATAACACATGAGTAGTGTGGGGTCAATCAGTATTCACCTGTTGTGTGAGGTGATATAACACTGGTATAACACATGAGTAGTGTGGGGTCAATCAGTATTCACCTGTTGTGTGAGGTGATATAACACTGGTATAACACATGAGTAGTGTGGGGTCAATCAGTATTCACCTGTTGTGTGAGGTGATATAACACTGGTATAACACATGAGTAGTGTGGGGTCAATCAGTATTCACCTGTTGTGTGAGGTGATATAACACTGGTATAACACATGAGTAGTGTGGGGTCAATCAGTATTCACCTGTTGTGTGAGGTGATATAACACTGGTATAACACATGAGTAGTGTGGGGTCAATCAGTATTCACATGTTGTAATGAGTTTCATTGAATCATATTGGATGGGTTGTTATAACAGATTAAAGTGTTAACCTGTTGTTTGGTGAAGTAGTCTTTGACCAGACAGCCCATGATCTGTTGAGGAGACCTGGCCGTACAGATGTGAGGAGTGACCAGACCGCCCAGGACACGCTCAGCGTATCGGATCCACCCTGGAAGAAATAGAATACATGATAAAGCCTTCTGAAATTCATTTGAGTCCTAAAGCTCATGTTTTTCTAAAGGGTTAATTAATGTCAGAGAAAAATGTAGAGCAAGAGTAAAACAGACAAAATGTGAAACTGTGGATGAGTGCAAGAGTGAGCGAATGAGAGAGCAGGAAAGGGAGAGCGACTCCCTTCCTGCAGGTCCTGTCTCCAGGGAAGGGAGCGGCGTCAGGCTGACTATGTGTCTCTCCCTCCACTCTGTCACTCTCTCTCTCCCTCCATCCATCGCAGCTCTCTCTCCCTCCCAGCTCTGTTTCTCCCTCCAAGCTCTCTCTCTCCATCCTCCCTCCCAGCTCTGTTTCTCCCTCCAAGCTCTCTCTCTCCATCCTCCCTCCCAGTTCTCTCTCTCTCCCTCCATCCCTCCAAGCTCGCTCTCTCTCTCTCTCCCTCCAAGCTCTCTCTCCCTCCAAGCTCTCTCTCTCCCAGTTCTCTCTCTCTCCCTCCATCCCTCCAAGCTCTCTCTCTCTCTCTCTCTCTCTCCCTCCAAGCTCTCTCTCTCCCATCCTCCCTCCCAGTTCTCTCTCTCCCTCCATCCCTCCAAGCTCTCTCTCTCTCTCTCTCTCTCCAAGCTCTCTCTCTCTCTCCAAGCTCTCTCTCTCTCTCTCCCATCCCCCTCCCAGTTCTCTCTCTCTCCCTCCATCCCTCCAAGCTCTCTCTCTCTCTCTCTCTCTCTCTCTCCCTCCAAGCTCTCTCTCTCTCCCATCCTCCCTCCCAGTTCTCTCTCCCATCCTCCCTCCCAGTTCTCTCTCTCTCCCTCCATCCCTCCCAGCTCTCTCTCTCTCTCTCTCTCCCTCCCTCCCTCCCAGCTCTCTCTCCCTTCCTCCCAGTTCTCTATCCCTCCCAGTTCTCTCTCCCTCCATCCCTCACAGCTCTCTCTCCCTTCCTCCCAGTTCTCTCTCCCTCTCGCTCCCTCCATCCCTCCCAGCTCTCTCTCCCTTCCTCCCAGTTCTCTCTCCCTCTCGCTCCCTCCATCCCTCCCAGATCTCTCTCTCTCCCTCTCTGCCAGCTCTCTCACTCTCTCTCTACCTCCATCCCAGCGCTCTCTCTCCCTCCCTCCCAGCTCTCTCTCCTGCTCTCTCCCTCAAAGCTCTCTCTCTCCCTTCCTACCAGCTCTCTCTCTCTCCATCCCAGCTCTCTCTCTCTCCCTCCCTGCAAGCTCTCTCGCTCGCTCCCTTCCTACCAGCTCTCTCTCTCTCCCTTCCGATCAGCTCTCTCTGTCCATCCCAGCTCTCTCTCCCTCCCTGCCAGCTCTCTCTCCCTCCCTCCCAGCTCTCTCTCTCCCTCCATCCATCCCAGTTCTATCTCTCCCAGATCTCTCTCTCTCCCTCCCAGCCATATATCTCTCCCTCTATCCCTCCCAGCCATATCTCTCTCCCTCCCTCCCACACAGCTCTCTCTGTCCATCCCAGCCATATCTCTCTCCCTCCCAGCTCTCCCTCCCTCCCTCCCTCCCTCCCACACAGCTCTCTCTGTCCATCCCAGCCATATCTCTCTCCCTCCCAGCTCTCTCTCCCTCCCTCCCAGCTCTCTCTCTCTCTCCCTCCCTCCCAGCCATATCTCTCTCACTCCATCCCTCCCAGCCATATCTCTCTCCCTCCCAGCTCTGTCTCTCTCCCTCCATCCCTCCCAGCTCTGACTCTCTCCCTCCATCCCTCCCAGCTCTGTCTCTCTCCCTCTCTCCCTCCCAGCTCTGTCTCTCTCTCTCCCAGCTCTGACTCTCTCCCTCCATCCCTCCCAGCTCTGTCTCTCTCCCTCCATCCCTCCCAGCTCTGTCTCTCTCCCTCCATCCCTCCCAGCTCTGTCTCTCTCCCTCCCAGCTCTCTCTCTCTCCCTCCTAGCTCTCTCTCCCTCCCTCCCTTGTTCTCTAGCTCTCTCTCTCTCTCCCTCCCTCCCAGCCATATCTCTCTCACTCCATCCCTCCCAGCCATATCTCTCTCCCTCCCAGCTCTGTCTCTCTCCCTCCATCCCTCCCAGCTCTGACTCTCTCCCTCCATCCCTCCCAGCTCTGTCTCTCTCTCTCCATCCCTCCCAGCTCTGTCTCTCTCCCTCTCTCCCTCCCAGCTCTGTCTCTCTCTCTCCCAGCTCTGACTCTCTCCCTCCATCCCTCCCAGCTCTGTCTCTCTCCCTCCATCCCTCCCAGCTCTGTCTCTCTCCCTCCATCCCTCCCAGCTCTGTCTCTCTCCCTCCCAGCTCTGTCTCTCTCCCTCTCTCCCTCCCAGCTCTCTCTCTCTCTCTTGCTCCCTCCCTCCCTCCCTCCCTCCCAGTCTCTCTCGCTCTCTCCCTCCCAGCCCAGTCTCTCTCGTTCCCTTACTCCCTCCCAGCCCAATCTCTCTCGCTCCCTCCCTCCCAGCCCAGTCTCTCTCTCTCGCTCCCTCCCAGCCCAATCTCTCTCTCTTGCTTCTTCCCAGCCCAATCTCTCTCTCCCTCCCTCCCAGCCCAATCTCTCTCGCTCCCTCCCTCCCAGCCCAATCTCCCTCTCTCGCTTCCACCCAGTCCAATCTCTCTCTCTCTTGCTCCCTCCCTCCCAGCCCAATCTCTCTCTTGCTTCCTCCCAGCCCAATCTCTCTCTCTCTCTCTCATTCCCTCCCAGCCCAATCTCTCTCTCTCACTTCCTCCAAGCCCAATCTCTCGCTTGCTCGCTCGCTCGCTCGCTCCCTCCCTCCCAGCCCAGTCTCTCTTGCTCCCTCCCTCCCTCCCTCCCTCCCAGTCTCTCTCGCTCTCTCCCTCCCAGCCCAGTCTCTCTCGTTCCCTTACTCCCTCCCAGCCCAATCTCTCTCGCTCCCTCCCTCCCAGCCCAGTCTCTCTCTCTCGCTCCCTCCCAGCCCAATCTCTCTCTCTTGCTTCTTCCCAGCCCAATCTCTCTCTCCCTCCCTCCCAGCCCAATCTCTCTCGCTCCCTCCCTCCCAGCCCAATCTCCCTCTCTCGCTTCCACCCAGTCCAATCTCTCTCTCTCTTGCTCCCTCCCTCCCAGCCCAATCTCTCTCTTGCTTCCTCCCAGCCCAATCTCTCTCTCTCTCTCTCATTCCCTCCCAGCCCAATCTCTCTCTCTCACTTCCTCCAAGCCCAATCTCTCGCTTGCTCGCTCGCTCGCTCGCTCCCTCCCTCCCAGCCCAGTCTCTCTATCTCCCTCCAAGCCCCTCTCTCTCCCTCCCTCCTTCCCAGTCCAGCCCAATCTCCCTCTCTCGCTTCCACCCAGGCCAATCTCTCTCTCTCTTGCTCCCTCCCTCCCAGCCCAATCTCTCTCTTGCTTCCTCCCAGCCCAATCTCTCTCTCTCTCTCTCTCTCTCATTCCCTCCCAGCCCAATCTCTCTCTCTCACTTCCTCCAAGCCCAATCTCTCGCTTGCTCGCTCGCTCCCTCCCTCCCAGCCCAGTCTCTCTCTCTCACTCCCTCCCTTCCTCCCTCCCAGCCCAGTCTCTCTCGCTCCCTCCAAGCCCCTCTCTCTCCCTCCCTCCCTCCTTCCCAGCCCAGCCCAGTCTCTCTCACTCCCTCCCTCCCTCCCTCCCTCCCAGCCCAGTCTCTCTCGCTCCCTCCCAGCCCAGTCTCTCTCTCGCTCCCTCCCTCCCTCTCAGCCCAGTCTCTCTCTCTCTCTCTCACTCCCTTCCTACCAGCCCAATCTATCTCGCTCCCTCCCTCCCAGCCCAATCTCTCGCTCCCTCCCTCCCAGCCCAATCTCTCGCTCCCTCCCTCCCAGCCCAATCTCTCGCTCCCTCCCTCCCAGCCCAATCTCTCGCTCCCTCCCTCCCAGCCCAATCTCTCGCTCCCTCCCTCCCAGCCCAATGTCTCGCTCCCTCCCTCCCAGCCCAATCTCTCGCTCCCTCCCTCCCAGCCCAATCTCTCGCTCCCTCCCTTCCAGCCCAATGTCTCGCTCCCTCCCTCCCAGCCCAATCTCTCGCTCCCTCCCTCCCAGCCCAATCTCCCGCTCCCTCCCTCCCAGCTCAGTCTCTCCTTCTGTAGCTCTCTCTCTCTCCCTCCCATCTCGGTCTCGCTCCCTCCCAGCCCAGCTGTCTCTACTTTCAAATGGGAGCTGGGTCCAACCCTTATGTAAAAACTATCAGCCTATATTAAATCTCCCATTCCTCAACAAAATGTAAAAAAAAAACTGTCTTCCTCACTGCCTTCCTGAAGACAAATAATGTATATGAAACGCGCAATGTCTGGTTTTAGACCCCATCATAGCACTGAGACTGCACTGGTAAATTACCTTTTAATGGCGTCAGACCAAGGCTCTGTCCTCATGCTCCTAGACCTTAGTGCCGCTTTTGACATCATCAATCACCACATTCTTTTGGAGAGATTGGAAACCCTAATTGGTCTACACGGACAAGTTCTTGCCTGGTTTAGATCTTATCTGTAGGAAAAATATCAGTTCGTGTCACAACCCCCGCCGAAGTCGGTCCCTCTCCTTGTTCGGGCGGCGTTCGGCGGTCGATGTCACCGGTCTTCTAGCCATCGCCGCTCCACCTTTCATTTTCCATTTGTTTTGTCTTGTTTTCCCGCACACCTGGTTTACATCCCCTCATTACTCTACATGTATATTATCCTCTGTTCCCCCCATGTCTGTGTGTGGTATTGTTCGTTCGTTACGTGTGTGACGCTACAGGCTGGTTTTGCGCCGGGTATTGTTGTAACCTGTGGTTTTGATATTTTGTACCTATTTGTGTGATTTGTGCGCTATTGCTTTTTCCTTGGACCGTTGTGTTGTGACGCAGTTGCGTCCGGCTGTTTTCTTCTGCCTGATTAAAGTGTGCCTGTTCACTCATCTCTGCCCTCCTGCACCTGACTTCCTTCGACCAGTTGCGCACACTCTGACAGTTCGTCTCCTGTGGATGGCTTACTAGTGCTCTTCCATGCCGTCCCTAGGAGTGGGTTGAGTCACTGACGTGATCTTCCTGTCCGTTTTTTGCGCCCCCTCGGGTTTGTGCGGAGGAGGAGATCTTCATGGGCTATACTCATTCTTGTCTCAGGGTAGTAAGTTGGTGGTCTGTTGATATCCCTCTAGTGGTGTGGAGGCTGTGCTTTGACAAAGTGGGTGGGGTTAAATCCTGCCTGGTTGGCCTTGCTCGGGCATATCTTCGGACGGGGCCACAGTGTCGTCGTCTCCCCCCCACACCTGTCTCAGTCTCCAGTATCTATGCTGCAATAATCTATGTGTCAGGGGGCTAGGGTCAGTCTAATATCTGGTGTAATTCTCCCGTCTTATCTGGTGTCCTGTGTGAATTTAAGAATGCTTCCTCTAATTCTCTCCTCCAGCAGGACCTGAGCCCTAGGACCATGCCTCAGGACTACCTGGTCTGATGACTCCTGGCTGTCCCCAACCCACCTGGTTATGCTACTGCTCCAGTTTCAACTTTCTGCCTGCGGCTATGGAACCCTGACCTGTTCACCGGACGTGCTACTTTGTCCCGGACGTGCTGTTTTCGACTCTCTCTCTACCCCACCTGCTGTCTTGACCTCTGAATGCTCGGCTATGAAAAGCCAACTGACATTTACTCCTGAGGTGCAGATCTGTTGCACCCTCTACAACCACTGATTATTATTTGACCCTGCTGGTCATCTATGAATGTTTGAACATCTTGAAGAATAATCTGGCCGTAATGGCCATGTACTCCTACAATCTCCACCTGGCACAGCCAGAAGAGGACTGGTCACCCCTCAGAGCCTGGTTCCTCTCTAGGTTTCTTCCTAGGTTCCTGCCTTTCTAAGGAGTTTTTCCTAGCCACCGTGCTTCTACATCTGCATTGCTTGCTGTTTGTGGTTTTAGGCTGGGTTTCTGTACAGCACTTTGACATATGCTACTGTAAAAAGGGCTTTATAAATACATTTGATTTGATTAATACCTGTAGCTTAAAGCTGCAATATGTCACTTTTTGGGTGACCTGATCATTTTCACATAGAAATGTGAGTTATAGATCTGTCATTCTCATTGAAAGCAAGTCTAAGAAGCGATAGATCTGTTCTATGCACACTATTACTATGCTTCCTGTTATTAAGTTTCATTTTTGTGTCTTTTACTTTCGGTTTTGTACACCAGCTTCAAACACAGCGGTTTAGATGGTTCAATGTCTCCCTACACTGTAAATATGTAAAGGTGTAAATATTACCTGGACAGGAGGAGGTGAACATGGGTAGGGCCTGGTTATCACGGTACCTCTGGACAAATTCTCTCTGGCTCTCCAGAATACTGAAGCCTGCAGCTAGAGTGGTATCAAACACATACTGCACTCCTACAGAGGGAAGCAGAGTGGGAGAGGGAGGGGAAGATGATGATTAATCTGGTAGATGCCTATGAATGTACCACACACATATATTTCACACACACACGCTGTGTTGTACTAAGTCACACGCTGTGTTGTACTAAGTCAGACGCACACAGAATCTCTCACTTACCACACACACCACACACACACGCACACACACACACGCGTTTGTTTTACTATACTTGTGAGGATTTTTGGTGACCAACAATTGATACCCACTCAAGATGCTATTTTCCCTAAACCCTAATGTCTAGTCCTAAAATGTGGGCCTTGGTAATAATGCCTAACTTGTGCTAGTGGGAATTTATCGCCCTCCCTCTGCCTCAATATGTGTTCTTAGTCAATTATCTGACTTCCTATCAAATTACGCTAAATCTGAATTCTAAATCTGAATTCTGAATTCTTCGTGATCTAAATCTGAATTGGTTGATGCCAGCTTCTGATAGATATCTGCATTGAGCAAAATCTGTCAGCCTAACTCAACCAACCCGTCCCAACTTTAAAAACACCCTGAAAAATACCCCTAGCTTAAAGCTGTTTTAAATGTTATTTTGACAAACGACCCTCATGAGTATACGGCCAATGGAATTTTTGCTAATGAGTTCAGTGACCACTGTTCCGTTTCCTGCATAAGAGATGCAAAAGCTACCTAAATCTCACCCTCGCATTATTACAAAGAGAAATTACAGGAATTTCAACAATTCCTGTCTGAGAATGAGGGGGTGTCAGATATCTGACTCGGATCAGGCCCTAAATTGTTTAACTTCCTTGCTCAACTCTATTGCAGATAAGCACCGTTCAAGAAACTGAAAGATAGAGATACTTCCTGGTTCACACATGAAACTGCCAGAGAAACTTCAGAAGAAGCATTTAGCTTGGGCTCAGCCTGACTGATTCTACGTTTGACTGGCAGTCCTTCAGATGCTTCAGACATATTGAGGTCTATCCCTGGTTAGTAAAGCAACATTGACATACTTCTTCAACTGTGTATCTGAGAATGGTGGGAATCCAGCTGCCTTCTAGAAGGTAGTCAAATCTCTGAAACAAAACTCCACGCCCTCATTACCCCAGCTGGTTATGACAGACTCTGGTCCCGTAACAGATAAGATTAACATTTGTGGTGCATTTAATAACCACTCTGCCTCTTCGGGCCACCTATTTGATGAAATATATTTTGAAAACTCTGATTCCAGTAGAGGGAGTCCTTTACTCACCTCGAGCCAGGTTGCAGAGAACGATACACTCCCAGATACACATTGCTCATTTGATGTCTATGATGTACTATGTGCCTTATTGAAGATCGATGTAAAACAATCCACTGTGGCTGACTTACATGATGCCTTCTTGCTGTAGCTTTCTTCCCCAGTTATTGCAGAATCATTAACACATCACACACACACCAGTCGAAAGTTGGCACACCTACTCATTCCAGGGTTTTTCTTTATATTTACTATTTTCTACATTGTAGAATGATAGTGAAGACATCAAAACTATGAAATAACACATATGGAATCATGTAGTAACCAAAAAAGTGTTAAACAAATCAAAATATATTCAATATTTGAGATTCTTCAAAGTAGCCACCCTTTGAACACTCTTGGCATTCTCTCAACCAGCTTCATTAGGTAATGTTTTTTTCTTTTTCTTTTAATTTAACCTTTATTTAACTAGGCAAGTCAGTTATTAAGAACAAATTCTTATTTACAATGACGGCCTACCCCGACCTAACCTGGACGACGCTGGGTCAATTGTGCGCCGCCCTATGGAACTCCCAATCACGGCCGGTTGTGATACAGCCTGGAATTGAACCAGGGTGTCTGTAGTGACGCCTCTAGCACTGAGATGCAGTGCCTTAGGCCGCTGCGCCACTCGGGAGCCACCTGGAATGCATTACATTTAACAGGTGTGCCTTGTAAAAGTTAATTTGTGGAATTTCTTTCCTTCATAACGAATTTGAGCCAATCAGTTGTATTGTGACAAGGTAGGGGTGGTATACAGAATATAGCCCTCTTTGGTAAAAGACCAAGTCCATATTATGGCAAGAACAGCTCAAATAAGCAAAGAGAAACAACAGTCCATCATTACTTTAAGACATGAACGTCATTCAATCAGGAACATTTCAAAGTTTCTTCAAGTGCAGTAGCAAAAACCATCAGGCGCTATGATGAAACTGGCTCTCATGAGGACAGCCACAGGAAAGGAAGACCCAGAGTTCCCTCTGCTGCAGAGGATAAGTTGCAGCCCAAATAAATGCTTCACAGATTTCAAGTAACAGACACATCTCAACATCAACTGTTCAGAGGAGACTGTGTGAATCAGGCCTTCATGGTCAAATTGTTGCAAAGAAACCACTACTAAAGGACACCAATAAGAAGAAGAGACTTGCTTGGGACAAGAAACACGAGCAATGGACATTAGACCGGTGGAAATCTGTCCTTTGGTCTGATGAGTCCAAATTTGACATTTTTGGTTCCAACCACTGTGTCTTTGTGAGTCGTAGAGTAGGTGAACGGATGGTCTCTGCATGTGTGGTTACCACCGTGAAGCATAGAGGAGGAGGTGGTGTGATGGTGCGTTGCTGGTGACACTGTGTGATTTATCTGGAATTAAAAAGGCATACCTAACCAGCATGGCTACCACAGAATTCTGCAGCGATACGCCATCCAAGAAGGAGAGTAATGGAGTGCTGCATCAGATGACCTGGCCTCCACAATCACCTGACCTCAACCCAATTGAGATGGTTTGGGATGAGTTGAAGGAAAAGCAGCCAACAAGTGCTCAGCATATGTGGGAAGTCCTTTAAGACTGTTGGAAAAGCATTCCAGGTGAATCTGGTTGAGAAAATGCCAAGAGTGTGCAAAGCTGTCATCAAGGCAAAGGGTGGCTACTTTGAAGAATCTAAAATATATTTTGATTTGTTTTTTGGTTACTACATGATTCCATGTGTGTTATTTCAGAGTTTTGATGTCTTCTCTATTATTCTACAATGTAAAAAATAGTACAAATAAAGAAAAACCCTTGAATGAGTAGGTCTGTCCAAACTTTTGACTGGTACTGTATACTTCCGTAACTGTTTTCAACTGGTACCGCGGGACATTCAGACGAGTCTTGTGACTCGTCTGAAGGTTCGGACGCTGCAGACGATTTGATGAGAAGACTGATTTTCAGGGTGTCTCATGCTCTGACAAACACCGCTCGAGCGCAGTCATCTTTCACCGCGGAAGTGTGAAATAGGCAGATGCGGTGGATTGAGACGCATCCAATGCAAAAAAGACATATCTCTAGCTTAAACTGACAGATTTTTATGGAGACTTTTGTATTATGCCAAATGGATTTCCGCGGGGCGCGGACATCAACCTTACATACTGACCAGATCGGACACGTCGCAAAATACATTTTGAAATCCATGTTATTCAATTATTGCGCGAGCGCAAACGAGCGTCTGCGACACCAAGGGCTAAAATAGAACTCATTCCTATTTCTGACGCAGATCGAGCTGCAAGTCCTGCCTCTCCCATCTCCTCATTGGTTTATAGAAGCAGGTACCCACGTGCCATCTCCTCATTGGTTATACCCACGTGGGTGATTGAAAGACGAACTGTTTTGCCGGTAGTCGTGGTAATACAATGAAAGTTTAGATGCGATCACCATATAATTTAAACGATGAAAAAGCCTGGAAGGAGGAGAGATGACTATAAACGATTCGGTTGGCCGTTTTATGTGTGGATTAATTGTCGGAGTAAAGGTCCTTGTGCATTTCAGGTAAAATAACAACTCAATGTTTATATCCCAGGACAAATTAGCTAGCAACAGCAAGCTAGCTAAATAGGACAAATTAACATTAGCTAGCAAGTGCAAGCTAACTAGCTAAATTGCCATACATGTTTAATGCTTTTCGACCTGTCCCCAAATTAGTGTCATTGGTTCAGAGTTTGTTTTGATATTTTAACCTGCGTGTCGTGATCGCGTTTTGGTGTGGTGGGGGGGCAAAATAAATGTATGCACGATGGCGCACGCGTGCAGCCGGTTTGGGTTCCGTGTTAAGGTTAAGGCCACCTTGAAATGAGACTTGCTGTTTTCCATTGGCCAGTTCAGATCAGGTATAAGGGATGTATGAGAGTTGTGTTTGATTTGATGCATCATGTTGTATTCATTGTATTGGTATCATCTTACATGATGTGTATTAAATTGTGTATGTTCATGTTCACAAGGCTCCCTTGTGAATGACACACTGGTGATCCACCCTGTATAAATAACAGTTAAACACAATAAATAGCAACCCCTAACCCTAAATCTTACCCCTAACCCTAAATCTTATCCCTAACCCTAAACCTAACCCTAACCCCTGACCCTAAACCTAACCCCTAACCCTAAACCTAACCCCTAAACCTAAAATTGTCGTGTTCCTTGTGAGGACTGGAAACATGTCCTCAACTGTCAGCCTTCTCCTTGGTTTACTATTCTGATGAGGACTTCTGGTCAGAATTATAGTAAAACGGACGCACACACACACCCACTCCAATGCAACTATAGGGTTTGTCTCTGGAAATGCCAATGGAAATCTACCACAGAGACATAGATACACACTCCCTTACCGAGGCTCTTGAGGAAGCCACAGAGTTTGCGTGTGGCCTCAGGAATGTCCAGACCGAACTTGACAGCGAAGAAAGGCAGAGACTGGGAACACACTGACACCACCAGGACCTGGTGTTTGGACACGTCACACTTCTGTAATAGTACATAGAGGGAGAGAGAGACACGTCACACTTCTGTAATAGTCTATAGAGGGAGAGACACGTCACACTTCTGTAATAGTCTATAGAGGGAGAGAGAGACACGTCACACTTCTGTAATAGTACATAGAGGGAGAGAGAGACACGTCACACTTCTGTAATAGTCTATAGAGAGAGAGACACGTCACACTTCTGTAATAGTACATAGAGGGAGAGACACGTCACACTTCTGTAATAGTCTATAGAGGGAGAGAGAGACACGTCACACTTCTGTAATAGTACATAGAGGGAGAGAGAGACACGTCACACTTCTGTAATAGTCTATAGAGGGAGAGAGAGACACGTCACACTTCTGTAATAGTACAGAGGGAGAGACACGTCACACTTCTGTAATAGTCTATAGAGGGAGAGAGAGACACGTCACACTTCTGTAATAGTACATAGAGGGAGAGAGAGACACGTCACACTTCTGTAATAGTACATAGAGGGAGAGACACGTCACACTTCTGTAATAGTCTATAGAGGGAGAGACACGTCACACTTCTGTAATAGTCTATAGAGGGAGAGAGAGACACGTCACACTTCTGTAATAGTACATAGAGGGAGAGAGAGACACGTCACACTTCTGTAATAGTCTATAGAGGGAGAGAGAGACACGTCACACTTCTGTAATAGTACATAGAGGGAGAGACACGTCACACTTCTGTAATAGTACATAGAGGGAGAGAGACACGTCACACTTCTGTAATAGTACATAGAGGGAGAGACACGTCACACTTCTGTAATAGTACATAGAGGGAGAGAGACACGTCACACTTCTGTAATAGTACATAGAGAGAGAGACACGTCACACTTCTGTAATAGTACATAGAGGGAGAGAGAGACACGTCACACTTCTGTAATAGTACATAGAGGGAGAGAGACACGTCACACTTCTGTAATAGTACATAGAGGGAGAGACACGTCACACTTCTGTAATAGTACATAGAAGGAGAGACACGTCACACTTCTGTAATAGTACATAGAGGGAGAGAGACACGTCACACTTCTGTAATAGTACATAGAGGGAGAGAGACACGTCACACTTCTGTAATAGTACATAGAGGGAGAGAGAGACACGTCACACTTCTGTAATAGTACATAGAGGGCGAGACACGTCACACTTCTGTAATAGTACATAGAGGGAGAGAGTGATGTCACACTTCGTCCAGGAAGAGAGAGACCATTTTCCTGACATCCACATTCAATGCCCCATACATTTCAGTGAAGTGAAACAAAGTCTCATTGAAAGCAAGCCTAAACATTTGTAGATCTGTTCTATGTGCCATATTTCTATGCTTCCTGTTTCTTTTTTGCATCTTTTACTTTTGGTTTTGTACACCAGCTTAAAACAGATGAAAATACTATATTTTGGGGTTTAAAAAATATATTATTTCAGAGCATTTTAGATGGTACAATGATTATCTACACAAACTGAAATTAGGCGAACAATTAGAATTTTAGCAATCAGGAAATGGCAGAGTGATTTCTGCATATTGCACTTATAAGGTTATGTTTTTAAAATGACATTTTATTAAGAGAAGAGAAATTGCTGAGGTTTGTGACTTTTTGGCTGTGGTAACTAATGACGACCCAAGTGCTTAGGAAGACTAATCATGCGAGGTGTCCAGGGTTGACTTCATTAGGGGCCATCTCAGCAACACATTTAGTAAAAAAGAAGAGGGGAACATAGTGGTTCTTATTTCATAAGTCCAGATAGTTCAAAATTCAAAAGGCACTCACACATCTGAGCAATCTTTTTTGCAGGTGCATGACAACAGTTGAACAAGATGAAGGAAAAAGGAAACCGCACACCGCTCTTGATAGTATCACTGATATTTAATAAGCTTTCGTATCGCCCTCACGGTCTTCGTCAGAGCTTTTGTGAATTTAAAAAAAATGAGCACCCTTATGCAGACCTCGCCCCACCCACATCCGTTACAAGCATCGAAAGGGGTTGGAGGTGAAGGAAAAACAAATAAGTGCTACCAAATATAACAGTATGCATTTCATAAATATTACAAAAGTGTATAAATAAGACATATTAAACACGTCTGTAAAACCACAATGAGGACATAGCAAGTTTTCATTTGTCATTGGGTACATCGTACGAAAAACATCAGAGTAATCTTAAATAGGGACATAATTCATGTTCAAATTCACAACATAATATACATAGGCATTTCATCATTAAAAACCTTTAGGAAATAATGTCTGGAGGGTGAAAATCACAAAACATTCTCTTTTACTCAGAGTATTATTAATATCACCTCCCCTGTCTGATATCTTAACTTTCTCTATGCTACAAAATCTACCTATTTGGTAGCACTTATTTGTTTTTCCTTCGCCTCCAACTCCTTTCGATGCGTGGAACGGATGTGGGTGGGGCGAGGTCTACATAAGGGTGCTCATTTAAAAAAAATCACAAACGCTCTGACGAAGGCCGTGAGGCCGATACGAAAGCTTATTAAATATCAGTGATACTATCAAGAGCGGTGTGCGGTTTCCTTTTTCCTTCATAAGTCCAGGTAGTCCCTCCCTGTTTCCGCAACTTTTCTTCCGTTTGGTGCCTATTGAATATGACCCTGGTAGCCTGGTTAGTGGTCCAGTAGTACCTTGTTTTGGCCCAGGACCCGGGCCACCTCCTCCAGGTTCTGTTGAGAGATCTTTAGGCTCTCCTCCTCTGACACACAACCCTCACAGGACAGACAGGCACTCAGCAACACCTGCTGCTGGAGGGGAGGCGAGGAGGCAGGGACCTCTCCGTTGGCTACATCTTCCTCCGGAAGGGAGCTAACGCCTTCACCACTCAGCTTCTTGTTGCACTGGAAATGATCAATCAATACATCAATCAAGGTTAGAATTGGACACAATATAAAATGTTTGACTATCATATGCTAGAAGTAACACACTCAAACAACTGGGACAGTCACTCAGCAACACCAGATATGATCGGAATGACAATTTCTGTGGCAGAGAGCCACTTCCGCACTACACAGTGAAACCACAAACATTACATGGGCTTACCTGTTTAGTGCAATTCTCACACTTCTCCTTTCGTCTTCCCATGTTCACTTCTGACATTTTTATGATATGATATGACTGTTGGATTTCACACAAACACAAGAGCAAGGTCAGTGAGCCATCCAACTCAACAGTAGACCTAACTCTGCATTATCCATCCAACTCAACAGTAGACCTAACTCTGCATTATCCATCCAACTCAACAGTAGACCTTACTCTGCATTATCCATCCAACTCAACAGTAGACCTTACTCTGCATTATCCATCCAACTCAACAGTAGACCTAACTCTGCATTATCCATCCAACTCAACAGTAGACCTTACTCTGCATTATCCATCCAACTCAACAGTAGACCTAACCTTGCATTATCCATCCTCCATCCAACTCAACAGTAGACCTAACCTTGCATTATCCATCCTCCATCCAACTCAACAGTAGACCTAACTCTGCATTATCCATCCAACTCAAAAGTGGACCTAACTCTGCATTATCCATCCAACTCAACAGTAGACCTTACTCTGCATTAGCCATCCAACTCAACAGTAGACCTTACTCTGCATTAGCCATCCAACTCAACAGTAGACCTTACTCTGCATTATCCATCCAACTCAACAGTAGACCTTGAATCTTCACAACACTTCTACACATTCTCCTTGGACATGCCCACTACTAAGATCCAAACTAAATTGCTAGTATTTGTTTCTGTGTGTGACTCAAGTCCACCCAACTTCTACATTGTTAACCCTGTCCTAACCAATCAGGACCATTCTTCTTATCTCAACAGCAGCATATTGTTATGATTTTAAACTGCCTGTTGCGACATAACAGTGTTCTGTCGTCACATAATTGCACCAAATGTGCGAATAGGCAGGCGATAAAGCCTTATTTTTGTTATATGCTATTACATAGGTACATTATGATAACTACGTCGATGAAGACCCAAAGCATCTGTGCTCTTGGTAGGCTACTAAAACAACAACAAAATGAGTAGCTCGCCACATGTTTCATTTATTTATAAAGTATCTCTCGTGCTAGAAAAGGATGGAGAACCCTGGGCTACTGTACTCAATATTGGCTTACATATCATACAGTAACTATAGACACAAATAACATAACGATATATAATAATAATCTACTATTATAATTGTCTGATATATTATGTAATAAATGGTAAATAACGGTTGAAGCATCTGTGAGGACATATAGGCCTATTTTCAGGAACAAATTTAAACAGCAATTGTGCTGGAAATTGCTATTTTTATATAGGTAATATGGTTAAAGGATAAATTATTATGCTTTCTGGTAAGTTTTAAATCCCTAACTAAACAGTAATTGGAGGCAGGAGAAAAATATTCCTTTCTTATCATCAAATGTGTAATTTCTTGCTTGCCTAAAAGACAACCTTGCTCTCCAGAACCCGAGCGTATATGAAGGCAACACAAGCTACATCTATGACGTCTATACCAGGGTCCATCGTCAGCCACGTATTAGTAAAATTGTAAATTTCAATAAATAGGTGAATATTATATCATTGCACTCACCGGTTGGACGTTTTCTACTGTTCTGCCTTTAAACACAATAGTTGAAAAACATTTCAAGAACGGGGGAGTTAGAACAGTGTTCTAGATAGCAGGTGATCTCATACAGCTTGCTCAGCAATATTTGGAGCGATTACGATACAGCTGAAAGGCAACAACGGTCAACATGCGACTCGGCCACGGTTTCTGTCACAAGACCAGCTAATGTTGAAATGAGTCGGGGGTTCCAGACAAGTTTTCACGACGACTTGACTTCAGAATACGTGACTCCATTGTGTTCACCGGTCATTGAAGAGCGCATGCGTAAAACCTCGACCTCGACAGATATCGTCATTGCTTTTTGGTACACAAGAAATACATTCATATCCAATGGAACGCTGCGTTTGCCCTGCATCATTGCGTTGCAGAAGCAGTGGTAGCGTGTTCTGTGTGTTGCACGTTGGATTTCCAACGTATGCATCAAATTGTATGCGTAGACTTGACATAAATAGTATTTCATCAAATAAACAGAAAATAAAAGAGACGACGCGTTTTTTCTTCTATGTTTTTGTGTGATTTTTAAAATATCAGAGACACAAGGTGTTAGAAATATTGGGCCGATTCGATTGTGTTACGATGCGACGGTCTATGGCGCGTGAAGTGAACGGTCAAAAGCGGCGAGGGAGGAGCGCCACAGTTTCAATCCCAGAGGCGCAATATTGCGAGACTTCCGGGAACGCTTGTGAAACAATCCAAACAGACCATGTTTGCTTTTTAGCCTTTGACAAATCAATGAGAGAAAAAATATTCCTTTGTTAATTTTCTCAAAATCTAAAGGCACGACCTAGATTCAAGCCAATGTCTTAAATAGTTGAACATGTTACTACTCGAGTCTCGTGAAAGTGATAAACTTACACGTTTTCATTTTTTGTTTAAAACAACATTTTATGAAAGAGTGCCTTTGAGTTAGTTGGATGGCTTGCACATGCGCACTTTGGCTTGAGACCACTGTTAAACGTGTAGATGACCTACGCAAGAGTTCAGTTTGCCAACGTCCCCTACAAGTGTGATTGGAGAAGCAGTTTTAGCCTATCTTCATACTATACTGTCTTTGGGAGCGCCCGTTTCAAATGGAACAGTAATTTGCCCTGCTCAGTCATGTTGTCAACACGACAGCATGGTGCACTGTCCGGGAAGATAGGTCTCTTTTCCATAAAATGTGTTAGAATTTTCGAACTAGTTTCACTGGGAAGGCAGTCAAAGCGTTTTTTTTATCAAAAGCAATACATTTTGCACCTGAAAACACATAATCCTTCTCATTACTACACGTGCTTAATTACGTACATTTGTTATGGATTTATTTCGCCTTCTTGAACGGGGCACCTGACTCACGCCCGGGATGCATCTCGGTTCCAAAACGAATACAATCAACTTCACCCGGTGCCAGACACGCCTAACCGGCCACCCGCGAAACACTAATCGAATCCCCTCATTGCAACATCCAATCAGTGAAGACTTACCCCGGAAGGAAGCAACACCCCACCCACCGTGTGTTGTTGCTGTAAAATGAAATGAATTGAAACTTCTCTAAAAATTGTAAATTTCACTATCATCAAGCCGATTTGTTACATTGTTTCCGGTGTGTATCATTTTCAGGAATTTCGTTTTAGAGTCTAAGGTAAGACAGAAATTAATAGGTATGAATGCACATTATTTAATTCAAAGTATCATATAGGCGAGATTATGATTGATCGTAACGTTAAATAGTCTACCATACGGTACTTGGATACTTTGGGGTAAGGTTGTCTTTTAAGGCTTTGGCACAACAACACAAAATGATACTACCCGCTGGGGATGTAGGTTTAATATGAATTATAAGGTATGATAACATATGAATGCAATGCCGGATGTTTGAACCGGGAAATAGTTAGAGATGAGGGAATGTGGAAGCAGATCTGAAATACAAAAAGCCATACTCCTGACATCTCCCTGTTTCCTTGAAGTAACCACTGACCTATCATAGAATTTCAAGTGTAAGCAACGGTTCTTCTATATTACCTTTGCCTATTCTTCCTGTATACAACTGTATTGTCTGTCTGTCAGATGGGGTATATGCGGGTAGAGGAGCACAATTCCAACATGTTACATCTGAAAAGGTCACCTGGCATCCGCTCCTGGTCGCTGCTTGTAGGTAGGGTGTTTGTGTGTGTGTGTGTGTGTGTGTGTGTGTGTGTGTGCGCGTGCGCACATTCTGTGTAAATATTTATTTATTTGAATGCAATGTAATAAAATTAATTGACCCAGCACTTGGTAATTTTTCTGATTACAGGTATTGCGTCCATTGGCCTGGCTGCTGCGTACTACACTTCAGGTATAACCCAATTTACAGGCATCACCATACTACAGCTCAGATATACCCAATTTACAGGCATCACCATACTACAGCTCAGATATAACCCAATTTACAGGCATCACCATACTACAGCTCAGATATAACCCAATTTACAGGCATCACCATACTACACTTCAGGTATAACCCAATTTACAGGCATCACCATACTACACTTCAGGTATAACCCAATTTACAGGCATCACCATACTACAGCTCAGATATACCAAATTTACAGGCATCACCATACTACAGCTCAGATATAACCCAATTTACAGGCATCACCATACTACACTTCAGGTATAACCCAATTTACAGGCATCACCATACTACAGCTCAGATATAACCCAATTTACAGGCATCACCATACTACAGCTCAGATATAACCCAATTTACAGGCATCACCATACTACAGCTCAGATATAACCCAATTTACAGGCATCACCATACTACACTTCAGGTATAACCCAATTTACAGGCATCACCATACTACAGCTCAGATATAACCCAATTTACAGGCATCACCATACTACACTTCAGGTATAACCCAATTTACAGGCATCACCATACTACAGCTCAGATATACCCAATTTACAGGCATCACCATACTACAGCTCAGATATAACCCAATTTACAGGCATCACCATACTACACTTCAGGTATAACCCAATTTACAGGCATCACCATACTACAGCTCAGATATAACCCAATTTACAGGCATCACCATACTACACTTCAGGTATAACCCAATTTACAGGCATCACCATACTACAGCTCAGATATAACCCAATTTACAGGCATCACCATACTACAGCTCAGATATAACCCAATTTACAGTGTCAGCCTGTCACTGCTTTAGTTGAATACAGAAACAGTCTGGTACCTAGGCCAGTCATCATTGACATAATTAAGACAGATTTCCTGCCTGTCTCTGATCCCTCTGTTTTCTTGTCTTTCCAGACAGTATTTTGTGGAAGCTGTTCTACGTGACGGGCTGTCTGTTCGTGGCCATGCAGAACATGGAGGAGTGGGAGGAGGCAGTGTTTGATAAAACCAAGAATGTGATAGAGCTGAAGACCTTCAGTCTGTACACTCTGATTCTCACCATGTGGAGGAGAGGCCAGGAGAAAGGTGAGGAACATCATCACGTAATGTGTCCTGTACTATCACTCCCCTTTAACAATAAGGGTAGGATGATGGGATGAATTGTCAGATCCGGTAAACCCAGAGGACTTCAGCCCTGGTAGGATGATGGGATGAATTTTCAGATCCGGTAAACCCAGAGGACTTCAGCCCTGGTCTTGGAGAGCTACAGGAATTTTGCTCCACAAACTCACCCTCTCTCTTCCCGTCTCCCTCCCATCCACCTCCTCCTGTCTCCCTCCCATCCCCATCCCCCTCCACCTCCTCCCATCCACTCCCACTCCTCCCGTCTCCCTCCCATCCCATCCTCCCATCTCCATCCCCTGCCTCTCTCTCCTTCCCATCCCATCCCCTCATCCTGTCTCTGTCTTTCAGTGGTGCTGGACATGAGGCACCTGCGTGCCGTGTGTGTTCAGGAGGAGAAGGTGCGCTACCTGGGAAAGGGTTACCTGCTGGTGCTGCGGCTGACAACAGGTTTCTCCTACCCCCTCACACAGAGCGCCACCATGGGGGGACGCAGGTACGACTGGGTTCTGGAGGGGGAAGAGATAGGGTCTTGTAATAGACCTAACATGGAAGATGTTGTGTTAAAGGATCAGAACACAGGTTTCCCAGGATAGGAGAATATTGTAGAATATTCCAAGAATGGTATGGAGCAGAAGTGTAATCAGCCATGCTGTCTATTCTTGATCACAAACTAGTTGTTTGATCATTTTATTTCTCCCTCTGTCAGTGATGTGGAGGCACTGGCTTCGTTGCTCAAGCGTTTCCTGGGTCTGGAGGAGCTCCAGTGTCGCTGGGAGCTGGAGGAAGAGGAGGAAGAAGAGGAAGAGGAGGAAGATGACCTGGACCCCAGCACTGACTCAGAAGAAGAGGGGGACTTTGAACCCCCAGTGCAGTAGTGACGAGGAGAGGAAACCACTGTAGACTTGAAATGCACACAAACATATTTTACAGAATTTCGTAGTATTATCCCTGATACTGTAAATGTCCTTAAATACTCTCGAGTGGTCGTTTTCCACCGAAGATTTCAACTAAATCATAGGTTGGTGTCTGGCCTGTTCTTAAAAAAACAATGATCATTACTGTATAGTATCTACATTACACACCTATCCTTATAGTTACAGTGCCTTTTATTTAAATGTAATCAGTATTTGTGTGGAAAAACTCATTCAAACATGCCAACAGGATAGGCAACACATTGGTGTGTTTGAGACCACCCAAGTGCATGACTCTGCTCACTACAACCATCCATCTGAATGCATGTGACCGTAAACTATAATCAAGCATGAAGGATTTCCAGGGATCAGTTAAGAATATTTATGAACGTTAATACTTGCATGTTCATGTGTCTGTCAGCATTCATAGGTCTTATTGCCAGGGCCGAACAGAATCCGGGAAGGCAAAACCTTTAAAAACCTCTTGAAAGGACTTAATCTAACATGGTTTAATATTCATAGAGAACGCTACAGATTGTCTCAGGTAACATTCCTGTCCATAGACTGTAATGTGTTAGTAATAATGTGTATATTTGACAGGAATGCTGTATTACATTGCATCTGGACAGTATTAACTACTGTGTCTGTTAATGAGAGGAAGGTGAGTGACGACGCCTTGTGTTGCTTGAAAGAAAGACGATGAATGAGAGATTTGTAAGTTTTTTTTTTTTTTTATGTGTCCAGTTTCTGCTGGATGTCTGCAGGTACTGATTTACCTTCTTTTTTAAAAATGTTCATACATTTATTTGTGCATTTTTTTTGGTAAAAAAAATTAAAGGGAATTAAAGTAGCTTTTTGATAATCATGAAATAATTTTTGTTCTATAAATGATTCACAGGTCAACCATGGAAGAAGCCTTTATCCGTTATCAAGCTTGCTACTAACACATTTGAAAGTTGATACCAGGACTAGCTATGAACTCGCCCCCCGGCTACAATCCACGAGCGACTTGCAGCAGACACACATATCAATGTAAACAGATTGAGGTGCTGGACAACTGCCTTGTTAGGGACAGAATGACAGGTTTTTACCTTGTTCAGGGGCAGAATGACAGGTTTTTACCTTGTTCAGGGGCAGAATGGCAGGTTTTTACCTTGTTCAGGGGCAGAATGACAGGTTTTTACCTTGTTCAGGGGCGGAATGACAGGTTTTTACCTTGTTAGGGGCGGAATGACAGGTTTTTACCTTGTTCAGGGGCAGAATGACAGGTTTTTACCTTGTTCAGGGGCAGAATGACAGGTTTTTACCTTGTTCAGGGGCAGAATGACAGGTTTTTACCTTGTTCAGGGGCAGAATGACAGGTTTTTACCTTGTTCAGGGGCAGAATGACAGGTTTTTACCTTGTTCAGGGGCAGAATGACATGTTTTTACCTTGTTCAGGGGCAGAATGACAGGTTTTTACATTGTTCAGGGGCAGAATGACAGGTTTTTACCTTGTTCAGGGGCAGAATGACAGGTTTTTACCTTGTTCAGGGGCGGAATGACAGGTTTTTACCTTGTTCAGGGGCAGAATGACAGGTTTTTACCTTGTTCAGGGGCAGAATGACAGGTTTTTACCTTGTTCAGGGGCAGAATGACATGTTTTTACCTTGTTCAGGGCAGAATGACAGGTTTTTACCTTGTTCAGGGGCAGAATGACAGGTTTTTACCTTGTTCAGGGGCAGAATGACAGGTTTTTACCTTGTTCAGGGGCAGAATGACATGTTTTTACCTTGTTCAGGGGCAGAATGACAGGTTTTTACCTTGTTCAGGGGCAGAATGACAGGTTTTTACCTTGTTCAGGGGCAGAATGACAGGTTTTTACCTTGTTCAGGGGCAGAATGACAGGTTTTTACCTTGTTCAGGGGCAGAATGACATGTTTTTACCTTGTTCAGGGGCAGAATGACAGGTTTTTACATTGTTCAGGGGCAGAATGACAGGTTTTTACCTTGTTCAGGGGCAGAATGACAGGTTTTTACCTTGTTCAGGGGCAGAATGACAGGTTTTTACCTTGTCAGCTCGGGGATTTGATCTTGCAACCTTTCGGTTTCTAGTCCAACGCTCTAACCACTAGGCTCTCTGCTAGTAGGGATGGTGGCAGCCCTGGCTGTGGTGGGGACCTTCTCCTGGCTCTACCTGGCCTTATGTCACAGAGACCCTGGTCAGACATGCTGAGGTGGTTGCTCAGCCCAGGGTCTACACTGTAGAGTGTTCTGAGGACTATGAGAACTACAAACGCTACCCAGGTGGGTTTAAAACAACAGTTTTGTATTGAAGCCATCTGTAAATTATGCATGCCATATAAAGAGTTGAGTTAGATGCGTTAGTGCAAGGCTAGAATAAAATCTGTAATACTCTATGAATATGGTCATTTAAATATGCAAAATTCATGGATTCATTTACCTGATGCCTTTCAGGAATGTTTTCAATTGCATTTTCTTTTTTGTAATTGAAAACCTTTATAAAACTGCTCTCTTGAGGTCATGCCACAGCATCTCGATCGGGTTGAGGTCAGCACTCTGACTGGGCCACTCCAGAATGTGTATTTTCTTCTGTTGAAGCCATGGGTCGTTGTCATGTTGCATCAACCAACTTCTGTTGAGCTTCAATTGGCGGACCGATAGCCTAACATTAGCCTTCAAAATGTCTTGATAAACTTGGGAATACCATTTTGCGGCGATGATAGCAAGCTGCCTAGGCCCTGAGGCAGTATAGCAGCCCCATAACCATGACACTCCCTCCACCATACTTTACAGTTGGGATGAGGTTTTGATGTTGGTGTGCTGTACTATTTATTTTCTCCACACATAGTGTTCTTTCCAAACAACTCAACTGTAGTTTCATCTGTCCACATAATATTTTGCCAGTAGCGCTGTGGAACATCCAGGTGCACTTTTGCAAACTTGAGATGTGCAGCAATGTTTTTTTTGGACAGCAGTGGCTTCTTCCGTGGTGTCCCATGAACACCATTCTTGTTTAGTGTTTTACGTATCGAAGACTCATCAACAGAGATGTTAGCATGTTCCAGAGATTTCTGTAAGTCTTTCTTTAGCTGACACTAGGATTCTTCCTGACCTAATTGTTGAGCATTCTGCGCTGTGCTCTTGCAGTCATCTTTGCAGGATGGCAACTCCTAGAGAGAGTAGCAACAGTGCTGACCTTTCTCCATTTATAGACAATTTGTCTTACTGTTGACTGATGAACATCAAGGCTTTTAGAGATACTTTTGTAACCCTTTCCAGCTTTATGCAAGTCAACAATTCTTAATCTTAGGTCTTCTGAGATCTCTTTTGTTCGATGCATGGTTCAGATCAGGCAATGCTTCTTGTGAATAGCAAACTCAAATTTTGTGGGTGTTTTTTATAGGGAAAGGCAGCTCTAATCAACATCTCCAATCTTGTCTCATTGATTGGACTCCAGGTTAGCTGACTCATGACTCCAATTAGCTTTTGGAGAAGTCATTAGCCTAGGGGTTCACATACTTTTCCCAACCTACACTGTGAGTGTTTATATTATATATTCAATACAGACACAAAAATACAATAATGTGTGTGTTATTAGTTTAACCACACTGTGTTTGTCTATAGTTGTAACGTAGATGAAGATCAGATCAAATTTGATAACCAATTTATGCAGAAATCCAGGTAATTCCAAAGGGTTCACATACTCTTTCTTGCCACTGTAACTGCTCTGCCATTCCTTTGCATTGGCTTCCCTCTAGTGGTGATTTGAACAAAGATGAACAGGCAGGCGGAAGTTTCTACTGGGATGTTGCAGCTGATGTAAGATACTCCTTTCCCCCCAGGATGCACACCTCATACGTGTGGCCGAGCCATCACAGACAACTCAGTGACCAGGGAGGAGGCCATGGCCCTCAGTTCAGAATCCCTCACCTCCTATCTCTTTCTCCACACCCCACCTCTCTCACCCCCCCGCCCCCTCTCTCTCTCTCTCTCTCTCTCTCTCTCTCTCTTTCTCTGTCACTTATCTATCTACTCCTTTAGGTTGTTCAGATGGAGGGGTGAGTATCTACTTTTAGTAAGAAATATTTGATCTTAAACAGGACCAGGGAAGAGCTAGGATGAAGACCGTTGCTCAGACTCCAGTTGTATCTTTCCTCCATCTCCACTAGAGGTCAGGGTTGTTCAACTATAGTTCTATGAGCACAATATCCAAAGTTCAGTTCCGATGGGCTGATGTAGTTCCTGTGTAATACTATCGTTCCTGGCTGCTTAGTTGACCCCTCTCCGTCCTCTCTCCCCTCCACCCTATGTAGACCTGTTGTTCATGGCCTGTTAAGATACTGTTGTGAGGGAAAGCAGCAGGGCACATTTAAAAAAATATATATATATTATTTACTGGTAAGTGAGAGAGAGAGCAGCGTGTCCTTGGGTAGCTGACAAAACAACAATAAATAACCATGATTTATTTACTGGTTAGTGAGAGAGAGCAGCGTATCCCTGGGTAGCTGACAAAACAACAATAACAAGTAAAGGACAGAGAGGTAGACTGAAATAAGTCCTAATAGTTTGCTTGTTTTCTTATTCTCTTTTTGGCCTCGCCAGGCTTCCATCCTGGACCTGCACTCTGGGGCTCTGTCGATGGGGAAGCAGTTTGTCAACATCTACAGGTCTCTCGCTCTCTCTCTCCCCTAACTAACCATTAATGATGTCACTCACTCCGTCTGGCTTCCATAACAGTGGCATCTCCTGCATAGCAATCTGCCTGCTTCTTTATCCTGCTCTGTTTGGATAGCTTCTCTGTCATGTCCTCTTGGGTAATTGTGCACTGTGCTGTCTGTGTTGCTGGATGGTAATAGATGCTAATATCCCTGTTCTGTTCTCTCTGGCTGGCTGGTGGTTGGTGGCGGCTGGTGACAGGCACTTTGGGGAGCAGATAATGGATGTATTCTCTGAAAAGGACTTCCGACTCTACAGGTGTGTGTGTGTGTGTAGTTAGGTTTCCATTCAATTTGCAACAGATTTTAATGAGAATATTCGAAAATATGCATAAAACACAAAATGCTCATTTTCCAACCAGATATGTGTTTCCATCAAATTGACTTGTTGCTAATAAAAGTCTGTGAGTCTTGATGTAGTGCACATAAAATTACTTTTACAGTTAAATTTACTGAATATAAATAAAAAATTAATAAAGTTTCGATGGAAATTGGTTTCCTTCGCATTTCAATTGTTTGTGTGTGTCTGTGAATACAATTTACAGGCCCAGGTTACTGTTCAACACATTTATAAGAAGCCCTGTATAAAATACAATTTTCTTTAATAGATAGACTGACTGGTTCATTGGTTGATTTGATTTGGGGATTGATTGACTACTTCCACCCTCCAGGGAGGTGTGTGGTCTTATCCAGGCAGAGACGTTTGACCTGGACCCTTCTCTTCTGTACCTCACCAAGCCCACCTTCTTCTCACACATCAACAGCACACTGGCCAAGACACAGCATGACGAGCACTGGCACCCTCACATAGACAAGGTAAGATAATATTATAGAAGGTAAGGTTTTATACATATCATACACACACACACACTTTTCTGCGTTATCCTGTGTCATGAATTACCTTTACGTTTTGAAGTCAAGAAGGATTCAAGCCTCATAGCATCCCACAATGCAATGAAGGCCCCTTTTTCTATTTCAAACAATAGCTGACACTCTGGCTGTAGCCAGACTCTTCTAAACCAAAGGCAACACTTCCTCCTAGCTGTGTTTAAATATCCCCTTTAATATTTATGAAACAGATTTGATATTCATGTAAATAAGCTGAAACTGTTTTGTACAGTAGTTCAGTATCAATGACTTTGTAAATCGTATGGAATGAACACTAAAACATATTAAATGTGATGAGGGGAAGAGTAAAACTTCTCATTCGTTTAGGTTTTTTTCACACCATAAAGTGATTTTAAATATGGTCTTGACGGTAGGTTCATAGGTCATCCTAAGTTCAGTATTTTCTGTGAGATTGAATGCGGCTTTGATTGCACCACGTGAATGCATCTCATTACTGTTTAGCCAGCAGGGCAATAGAATGAAGCGATCATTTCATACCAGATTCCTCCCATTTGTTTTTCCTGTCTCGACTGTGGACCTCAGCAAAGCAAACTTTGAAATTCATTGGGTTATTCAATTTATAGGACTGTTAGCGCTTTTTATCCACGTTGAACACTACAGAAAACGGCCCCCGAAGGATATGTCTGAATGTTTCTTATCTGTTCGCTAACGTGTGTGTTTTACCATCTTTGAGCGTTGTTCATTTGATAGTGCTCCATCATCAGTTTGTGTGTGTGTCTCTGGGAATTGTTCATTTGTATTTCTCACCATTATTTATTTTCTGGTGCCTCAATCATTTCTGGTCATATCCCCTCTGAGTCTGCCGCAATATTAATTTATGTCACCTTATCCCCTCTCTCTCTCTCTCTCTCTCTCTCTCTCTCTCTCTCGCTCTCGCTCGGCTCCTCAACAGCTGGAGAAACAAAATGTCATCCTAAACACCCCAGCCTTCTCCCCCATCTGTCCCCTAATCCCCTTCCCCCTCCGCCATCCTAGGTGTATTTGGCCCAACCTAATTTAAATGTAAATGGCTTTCGGCGTCTTTTTGGTTCTCTCCCCAATCGATCACACTGCTGAGGTAGATTCATACACCCCTGGCCTCTCTGCTGCAATGTGACTGTTCTCTCTACAGCCCAGGACTAATCTAATGTCTGACAGGAAGACATGGGGAAACTAATGTACAATAGTGTGATTTTTATTCAGAACTTTGTCCATGATCATCCAGAAGACACATGATTATTTCCTCAGCCAATCAACAGCAGACAAACCCATAGAATAATAGTTGACCTATTCAATTGGTCAGCTTGTCACATTCTATGCGAGAATGTAATATACATCTAGAGGCGCTTTCTAATTGCGAGTGGCACAGGGAGATGAACACCCATGCCCAGTCAATGCACAACGTTTTTAATGTAGTCGCGGGAAAAAACACACTTTTAAAAGCGGTCCCTGTCTCTCTCTCTCTGTCCCGGGTCTATGTCCCTGTCCCCGTCTCTCTCCCTCTGTCCCAGTCCCCGTCTCTCTCTCTCTGTCCCCATCACTCTCCCTCTGTCTCAGTCCCCGTCTCTCTCTCTGTCCTTGTCCCCATCTCTCTCCCTCTGTCCCAGTCCCTGTCCCCATCTCTCTCCCTCTGTCCCGGTCCCTGTCTCTCTCCCTCTGTCCCGGGTCTGGGTCCTGGTACCTGTCTCTCTCCCTCTGTCCCTGTCTCTCGCCCTCTGTCCCGGGTCTATGTCCCTGTCCCCGTCTCTCTCCCTCTGTCCCGGGTCCCAGTCCCTGTCCCCATTCTGGGTCCAGATCAGGCCCGCGCATTGAGTATCTATAACATCTAATGTATTCTCTGCTAAGGGGGAGGAAAAGAAAGAAAGAAGGGGGAAGAAAAGAGAGGGAGAGCCCTGAACGGTTTGGAAGAGTGACTGCTGTGTACCTTCTCTGCACACCTTCAGAGTCCTCCCAGGTCCTCTGAGCCACATTATTAAAGAGAGAATCTCCATATGACAGATGAGATGGAGCAGAACGTGAAACTGAACCGCTGGGATTTGGAGTGTCAGTGTGCCACTGCTTTATGAAGAGAGATACAAAGGAAGAAGGATAAAAAAGAGGGAGAGGAGAGTCAAGCCATACATAAATCATGATGTTATACAGGATCAGTTATTTTCCTCCTCCTAATTTCACCTCCACTTCGACCGAGATTCATAACCAGATTTATCCAAGTGGCACCTTGAGGTGAGGTGGTGGACTGACAGTTATTTTTCCTCCTGCCTTGACGAGAGGAAGTTGGCTAACCATGCCACATTACATCACAGCAAACTCTACAATCTCAAAGTGGGTGACGTGGAAGAGACTCGTGCCATTGTGTTGAACGACCATAACCCCTCCTTTTCTGTGGTCTGATGAGGCTGTGAACCCCACACTGATATAAATAGGGTTGTTTGAGAAGGTAGTGCTGCTGAATAGAGTTTAATTATGACTACAGGCAATCAGAAAGAGAAGAAACCGGAGGGATCAAATGGATAGCAGCAGCAGGTTGAGAGAGGAGGGAGGAGGGAGGAGGGAGGAGAGGGAGGAGGAGGGAGGAGAGGGAGGAGGAGGAGGGAGGAGGAGGGAGGAGTAGGAGGAGGGAGGAGAGGGAGGAGGAGGGAGGAGAGGTAGGAGGAGGGAGGAGAGGGAGGAGGAGGGAGGAGAGGTAGGAGGAGGGAGGGAAGAGAGGGAGTGTAGTGAAGAAGAGTGTGAAAGGGCGAAGAGCGGGGGTAGAGAGCACGACAGAAAGAGAGTGATCAACCAGATAACCGCAACAGGTTGAGAGAGATTGAAGGGAGGATGGAGGGAAGAGGGAGAGGTAAATATTTTGAAGGGCAAGGAAGATGAGAAGAAAAGGAGAGAACGAGAGTCCATTACTTTAACACATAATTCAACCCAAACACTTAAATATATTAATGGGATTCAGAGAGGTAAACTTTAAAATCAGATGACTAACTCACCCGACAGTTTGTGGAGAAAGAAAACAAAATGGGGGATAATTAATGATGGCGGTGTGAGAGGAATAGATTCATTGTCTGAAGGATATCGATATGTTTCTGCTGATGAGAGCATGGGTGGGTGCTGTTAGGGTGATAGGCTGGTGTTAGTGGGATAGACTGGTGTTAGTAGGATAGGCTGGTGTTAGTCTGATTGGCTGGTGTTAGGGTGATAGGCTGGTGTTAGTCGGATAGGCTGGTGTTAGTAGGATAGGCTGGTGTTAGTCGGATAGGCTGGTGTTAGGATGGTGTTATGCTGGTGTTAGGATGGTGTTATGCTGGTGTTAGGGTGATAGGCTGGTGTTAGTTGGATAGGCTGGTGTTAGGGTGATAGGATGGTGTTAGGGTGATAAGGCTGGTGTTAGGGTGATAGGTTGGTGTTAGGGTGATAGGTTGGTGTTAGGGTGATAGGATGGTGTTAGGGTGATAAGGCTGGTGTTAGTCGGATAGTCTGGTGTTAGTCGGATAGGCTGGTGTTAGTAGGATAGGCTGGTGTTAGTCGGATAGGCTGGTGTTAGGATGGTGTTATGCTGGTGTTAGGATGGTGTTATGCTGGTGTTAGGGTGATAGGCTGGTGTTAGTTGGATAGGCTGGTGTTAGGGTGATAGGATAGTGTTAGGGTGATAAGGCTGGTGTTAGGGTGATAAGGCTGGTGTTAGGGTGATAGGCTGGTGTTAGTTGGATAGGCTGGTGTTAGGGTGATAGGATGGTGTTAGGGTGATAAGGCTGGTGTTAGGGTGATAAGGCTGGTGTTAGGGTGATAGGTTGGTGTTAGGGTGATAGGTTGGTGTTAGGGTGATAGGTTGGTGTTAGGGTGATAGGATGGTGTTAGGGTGATAAGGCTGGTGTTAGGGTGATAAGGCTGGTGTTAGGGTGATAAGGCTGGTGTTAGGGTGATAGGTTGGTGTTAGGGTGATAGGATGGTGTTAGGATGATAGGCTGGTGTTAGGGTGATAGGATGGTGTTAGGGTGATAAGGCTGGTGTTAGGGAGATAGGTTGGTGTTAGGATGATAGGATGGTGTTAGGGTGATAAGGCTGGTGTTAGGGTGATAAGGCTGGTGTTAGGATGATAGGCTGGTGTTAGGGTGATAAGGCTGGTGTTAGGGTGATAAGGCTGGTGTTAGGGTGATAGGCTGGTGTTAGGGTGATTGGTTGGTGTTAGGGTGATAGACTGGTGTTAGGGTGATACGGCTGGTGTTAGGGTGATAGGCTGTGTTGGTCTGTTAGGATGGTGTTAGGGTGATAGGATGGTGTTAGGGTGATAAGGCTGGTGGTATGATGATAGGTTGGTGTTAGGGTGCTAGGATGGTGTTAGGGTGATAGGATGGTGTTAGGGTGATAAGGCTGGTGGTATGATGATAGGCTGGTGTTAGGGTGATAAGGCTAGTGTTAGGGTGATAGGTTGGTGTTAGGGTGATAAGGCTGGTGTTAGTTGGATAGGTTGGTGTTAGGGTGATAGGCTGGTGTTAGGGTGATAAGGCTGGTGTTAGGGTGATAAGGCTGGTGTTAGGGTGATAAGGCTGGTGTTAGGGTGATAAGGCTGGTGTTAGTGGGATAGGCTTGTGTTAGGGTGATAAGGCTTGTGTTAGGGTGATAAGGCTGGTGTTAGGGTGATTGGTTGGTGTTAGGGTGATAGACTGGTGTTAGGGTGATACGGCTGGTGTTAGGGTGATAGGCTGTGTTGGTCTGTTAGGATGGTGTTAGGGTGATAGGATGGTGTTAGGGTGATAAGGCTGGTGGTATGATGATAGGTTGGTGTTAGGGTGCTAGGATGGTGTTAGGGTGATAGGATGGTGTTAGGGTGATAAGGCTGGTGGTATGATGATAGGCTGGTGTTAGGGTGATAAGGCTAGTGTTAGGGTGATAGGTTGGTGTTAGGGTGATAAGGCTGGTGTTAGTTGGATAGGTTGGTGTTAGGGTGATAGGCTGGTGTTAGGGTGATAAGGCTGGTGTTAGGGTGATAAGGCTGGTGTTAGGGTGATAGGATGGTGTTAGGGTGATAAGGTTGGTGTTAGGGTGATAGGCTGGTGTTAGGGTGATAGGCTGGTGTTAGGGTGATAGGTTGGTGTTAGGATGATAGGATGGTGTTAGGGTGATAAGGCTTGTGTTAGGGTGATACGGCTGGTGTTAGGGTGATTGGTTGGTGTTAGGGTGATAGGCTGGTGTTAGGGTGATAGGTTGGTGTTAGGGTGATAGGTTGGTGTTAGGGAGATAGGTTGGTGTTAGGATGATAGGATGGTGTTAGGGTGATAAGGCTGGTGTTAGTGTGATAAGGCTTGTGTTAGGGTGATAAGGCTGGTGTTAGGGTGATTGGTTGGTGTTATGGTGATAGGCTGGTGTTAGGGTGATAAGGCTGGTGTTAGGGTGATAAGGCTGGTGTTAGTGGGATAGGCTTGTGTTAGGGTGATAAGGCTGGTGTTGGGCTGATTGGTTGGTGTTAGGGTGATAGACTGGTGTTAGGGTGATAGGCTGTGTTGGTCTGTTAGGATGGTGTTAGGGTGATAGGATGGTGTTAGGGTGATAAGGCTGGTGTTAGGGTGATAGGTTGGTGTTAGGGTGATAGGATGGTGTTAGGGTGATAAGGCTGGTGTTAGGGTGATAAGGCTGGTGTTAGGGTGATAAGGCTGGTGTTAGGATGATAGGCTGGTGTTAGGGTGATAGGATGGTGTTAGGGTGATAAGGCTGGTGTTAGGGTGATAAGGCTGGTGTTAGGGTGATAAGGCTGGTGTTCGGGTGATAAGGCTGGTGTTAGGATGATAGGCTGGTGTTAGGGTGATAAGGCTGGTGTTAGGATGATAGGCTGGTGTTAGGGTGATAGGTTAAGCAGCATCTACTATCTACATGGTTAGATGAGTCATACACCGGCCTGTCAATAGTCTGAAGTAGGCTCTCTTCCTCCTTCCTTTGTCTCCTTTTCTACATCCACACTGCTTGCTCCTATTTGGTCTGTTCATATGAGTGTAGATGAAGAGACCACAGACACTTTTGAGATGCACCTTTGTACTTTATCTGTCAGACAGAACACTTATCTCCTTCATGTTCAATGACTGAGTTTTCACAGGCAGCCGAATTTTGATCGTTTGCCCAATTTTGGGTCTTTTTGACCAATCAGATCAGATACTTTGCCAATAATTGGGCAAAGGTTCCAGAATTCGACTGCCTATGTAAACTCAGCCATTGTCTCCTTCAGTTTAGCCAGGGCAGACTAGCGAAATATGCTTTCTTTCTTTCTTCACCACACCCCTTTATTAATTTCTGACCAAGATCCTTGCAGGATGGAAACGTGGTGCAGTTTATGAGTGTTCTGGGCTGTTTGTTTATGAATAAAGGTATGTGGTGTAGTTTATGAGTGTTCTGGGCTGTTTGTTTATGAATAAAGGTATGTGGTGTAGTTTATGAGTGTTCTGGGCTGTTTGTTTATGAATAAAGGTACGTGGTGTAGTTTATGAGTGTTCTGGGCTGTTTGTTTATGGATAAAGGTATGTGGTGTAGTTTATGAGTGTTCTGGGCTGTTTGTTTATGAATAAAGGTATGTGGTGTAGTTTATGAGTGTTCTGGGCTGTTTGTTTATGGATAAAGGTATGTGGTGTAGTTTATGAGTGTTCTGGGCTGTTTGTTTATGAATAAAGGTATGTGGAGCAGCTTATGAGTGTTCTGGGCTTTATTACTTTTAGGAATATTTGGCATTTCCCAGACTCGAGGGATTACTCTCCAATAAAGTGTTCTTTACCATTATCTATGACTAATACTATGAATGTATTAATTTCTGCCATGCTGAAATACCCTCCTTTTCAGCTAAGGGAAAAGCAACCGTTTGTCTATTATAGCTCTTGTCATTGTGTTTCCACTAGCTCTGTCTCTGTCTCTCTCTCTCTCTCTCTCTCTCTCTGTCTCTGTCTGTCTCTCTGTCTCTCTGTCTCTGTCTGTCTCTCTGTCTCTGCCTGTCTCTCTGTCTCTCTCTGTCTGTCTCTCTGTATCTGCCTGTCTCTCTGTCTCTCTCTGTATCTGCCTGCCTCTCTGTCTCTCTCTGTATATCTGTCTCTGTCTGTCTCTCTGTCTCTCTGTACCTGTCTGTCTCTCTGTCTCTGTCTGTCTCTCTGTATCTGTCTGTCTCTCTGTCTCTGTCTGTCTCTCTGTCTTTGTCTGTCTTTGTATTTGTCTGTATCTCTGTCTCTGTCTCTCTCTCTGTCTCTCTATCTCTGTCTGTCTCTCTGTCTCTGTCTGTCTCTGTATTTGTCTGTCTCTCTGTCTCTGTCTGTCTCTCTGTATTTGTCTGTCTCTCTCTGTCTCTGTCTCTGTCTGTCTTTCTGTATTTGTCTGTCTCTCTGTCTCTGTCTCGGTCTGTATTTGTCTGTCTCTCTGTCTCTGTCTGTCTCTCTGTCTCTGTCTGTCTTTCTGTATTTGTCTGTCTCTCTGTCTCTGTCTCGGTCTGTATTTGTCTGTCTCTCTGTCTCTGTCTGTCTCTCTGTCTCTGTATGTCTTTCTGTATTTGTCTGTCTCTCTGTCTCTGTCTCTTTTAGCTGTCACCTTACTGTTTCTGTCCTTTTTCTCAATGTGTTGTTTTTCAGAGCGTAAATTCTATTACCTAACGCCTGGCACTGATTTCCCCTGCCATCCTTTGCTAGACAGCTAGGGGTATTTCTATAGAACACACACCACACACACAACCTTCCTCCCAGGAAATGCTCTTTTAAACAACCAGAAAACAATTTCAGCTTTATGTTAAAAATTTAATGACAAAACCCACTCACTTTTTTACAAAAACACAAAGTTCTGCCCTAGAATCACACTTGCATGGTTATGCAAACAGCTCAGCACAGTCTGTAGCAGAAACGGTGTAGGAGTGGATCAACTATTTTAAGGAGCTTTTAAATCATTTTACTTTCTCCTGCATCTAGGCCTAATTCTTGTTAGCTGACCCAGCCAATCAGCTCTGTTGGCCAACCAGCTCATGTGACTATGTCTATGTTCAGACATCTCAAGAACATCTGTGTTTTCTGTTTCTTGTAAAGTGCTGGCTTGGGAGCTCACTACTATTTTATACTTAAAAAAAAAATGTTACCTTTATTTAACTTCTGCACCAGTCCTCATCTCTCCATACTACTAGATTGTTACCTCCTCTCTGCCACTTCTTGTCACCTCATCTAGTTCCCCATCTCAACTTCTTGGCTCTTCTGTTTTTCTCCAATGTATCTTTCTCTTATCTCTCTGCTTCTATACCATATTTTACCTATAGCCCATCTCTCCTTGTCCTCTGAACCCTTTTCTCTCGATGTCTCGCTTCCCTTATAATCCACTGTTTCTTCCATCCTTCTTTCCTTTCTCCCTCTGGTCTAACTCTCCCTCTGGTCTAACTCTCCCTCTGGTCTAACTCTCCCTCTGGTCTAACTCTCCCTCTGGTGTAACCAACTGCTCTCACTCTGGTCTAACTCTCCGTCTGGTCTAACTCTCCCTCTGGTCTAACTCTCCCTCTGGTCTAACCAACTGCTCTCCCTCTGGTCTAACTCTCCCCCTGGTCTAACTCTCCCTCTGGTCTAACTCTCCCTCTGGTCTAACCAACTGCTCTCCCTCTGGTCTAACTCTCCCTCTGGTCTAACTCTCCCCCTGGTCTAACTCTCCCTCTGGTCTATCTCTCCCTCTGGTCTAACCAACTGCTCTCCCTCTGGTCTAACTCTCCCTCTGGTCTAACTCTCCCTCTGGTCTAACCAACTGCTCTCCCTCTGGTCTAACTCTCCCTCTGGTCTAACTCTCCCTCTGGTCTAACTCTCCCTCTTGTCTAAACAACTGCTCTCCAAGGATGGTCACCAGCCTATATCTCTCTTCTATCCCTCATTCCTACCTCCTTTCCTCTCTTCCTCTCCAGGGTCTGAGAGACATCAACCCACCTCTCTTCTATCCCTCATTCCTACCTCCTTTCCTCTCTTCCTCTCCAGGGTCAGAGAGACATCAACCCATCTCTCATCTGTCCTCTCTTCCTCTCCAGGGTCAGAGAGACATCAACCCATCTCTCTTCCTTCCCTCTCTTCTCTTCCTCCCTTGTCTTCCTCCTCCTCCAGGGTGCGTATCCTTTTCTTCGGGGTCAGAGAACCTTCACCACGTAGAGCAGGTCTCGTGGGGAACGCTCTACGCCATCACTGTCTCCTTCACCTGTGACCCCGCCCACGCCATCGCAGACCCCGCCATGCCCATCACCTCTGTGTGCCAGTGTCACCTGTAGACCTGGAGGACTCCTACAACAGAGGGAGAGGAGGGAGGGAGGGGAGGGGAGGGAGGGAGAGAGGGGTCAGATTTTTCCTGATAATTCGGGAACATCTGAAATATTTTTCTGATAATTCGAGAACACCTGAAATACTATATACAGTGGGGCAAAAAAGTATTTAGTCAGCCACAAATTGTGCAAGTTCTCCCACTTAAAAAGATCAGAGGCCTGTAATTTTCATCATAGGTACACTTCAACTATGACAGACAAAATGAGAAAAAAAAATCCAGAAAATCACATTGTAGGATTTTTAATGAATTTATTTGCAAATTATGGTGGAAAATAAGTATTTGGTCACCTACAAACAAGCAAGATGTCTGGCTCTCACAGACCTGTAACTTCTTCTTTAAGAGGCTCCTCTGTCCTCCACTCGTTACCTGTATTAATGGCACCTGTTTGAACTTGTTATCAGTATTAAAGACACCTGTCCACAACCTCAAACAGTCACACTCCAAACTCCACTATGGCCAAGACCAAAGAGCTGTCAAATGACACCAGAAACAAAATTGTAGATCTGCACCAGGCTGGGAAGACTGAATCTGCAATAGGTAAGCAGCTTGGTTTGAAGAAATCAACTGTGGGAGCAATTATTAGGAAATGGAAGACATACAAGACCACTGATAATCTCCCTCGATCTGGGGCTCCACGCAAGATCTCACCCCGTGGGGTCAAAATGATCACAAGAACGGTGAGCAAAAATCCCAGAACCACACGGAGGACCTAGTGAATGACCTGCAGAGAGCTGGGACCAAAGTAACAAAGCCTACCATCAGTAACACACTACGCCGCCAGGGACTCAAATCCTGCAGTGCCAGACGTGTCCCCTTGCTTAAGCCAGTACATGTCCAGGCCCGTCTGAAGTTTGCTAGAGAGCATTTGGATGATCCAGAAGATTGGGAGAATGTCATATGGTCAGATGAAACCAAAATATAACTTTTTGGTAAAAACTCAACTCGTCGTGTTTGGAGGACAAAGAATGCTGAGTTGCATCCAAAGAACACCATACCTACTGTGAAGCATGGGGGTGGAAACATTATGCTTTGGGTCTGTTTTTCTGCAAAGGGACCAGGACGACTGATCCGTGTAAAGGAAAGAATGAATGGGGCCATGTATCGTGAGATTTTGAGTGAAAACCTCCTTCCATCAGCAAGGGCATTGAAGATGAAACGTGGCTTGGTCTTTCAGCATGACAATGATCCCAAACACACCGCCCGGGCAACGAAGGAGTGGCTTCGTAAGAAGCATTTCAAGGTCCTGGAGTGGCCTAGCCAGTCTCCAGATCTCAACCCCATAGAAAATCTTTGGAGGGAGTTGAAAGTCCGTGTTGCCCAGCAACAGCCCCAAAACATCACTGCTCTAGAGGAGATCTGCATGGAGGAATGGGCCAAAATACCAGCAACAGTGTGTGAAAACCTTGTGAAGACTTACAGAAAACGTTTGACCTCTGTCATTGCCAACAAAGGGTATATAACAAAGTATTGAGATAAACTTTTGTTATTGACCAAACACTTATTTTCCACCATAATTTGCAAATAAATTCATTAAAAATCCTACAATGTGATTTTCTGGATTTTTTTTCTTCTCATTTTGTCTGTCATAGTTGAAGTGTACCTATGATGAAAATTACAGGCCTCTCTCATCTTTTTAAGTGGGAGAACTTGCACAATTGGTGGCTGACTAAATACTTTTTTGCCCCACTGTATAGCGTCTTATTAAAGCAGAAATGTATGTTTTTTACTTTTTTATGTGGTGCTGATCACATCACTGACGGTAGAGGCGAGGAGAAGGACAAAGGAGAGGACATCATGAAAATTATTTAATACACACTGGTCAGTTTTCCATACTCCAGTTCCACCCTCCTTCATCATGGGCTACAAAACCAAAACTGTCTCTGGATCAGTCTTTACGTGCCAGTTTTATCAGTGGCAAAGGAAACAAGGTTGTACTGCTACTCCATCACATTCCACTTACTATACAGTATGTACTTCAGTCTAAATAAAGTTATATACAAGTAAATAGGTTTTATGCAATGTTTATCCTTTTTGTTCTTCTGTGTCACGGTTCCATCCCATTGGTATTTTTGTATTGATTGTGCTGCAGAATGGGAGGAGGTGAGGGCTCTAGGAGTGTGGTACCAGGAAAATAACCTCTCACTCAACGTCAACAAAACAAAGGAGCTGATCGTGGACTTCAGGAAACAGCAGAGGGAGCACCCCCCTATCTACATCGACGGGGCAAACTACCTGCCCTCCAGGACACCTACAGCACCCGATGTCACAGGAAGGCCAAAAATATCATCAAGGACAATAACCACCCGAGCCACTGCCTGTTCACTGCGCTATCACCCAGAAAGGTGAGGTCAGTACAGGTGCATCAAAGCTGGGACCGAGAGACTGAAAAACAGCTTCTATCTCAAGGCCATCAGACTTTCACGAGCACATTAGAGGCTGCTGCCTATATACTGTATATAGACTTGAAATCACTGGCCACTTTAATAAATGTAACACGAGTAACTTTAATAATGTTTACATATCTTGCATTACTCATCTCATATGTATATACTGTATCCTATTCTACTGTATCTTAGTCTATGCCGCTCTGACATTGCTCATCCATATATTTATATATTCTTGATTCCTTTACTTTAGATTTGTGTGTATTGGGTATATGTTGTGATAATGTTAGATATTACTGCAATAACATCTGCTAAACACATACAGTATGTGACCAATAAGATTTGATTTGATATTGATTGTTTTGCAGAATGGTTCGTCTCCATCCCATTGGTATCTGTATTCATTGTGTTGCAGAATGGGTCGTCTCCATCCCATTGGTATCTGTATTCATTGTGTTGCAGAATGGGTCGTCTCCATCCCATTGGTATCTGTATTCATTGTGTTGCAGAATGGGTCGTCTCCATCCCATTGGTATCTCTGTATTCATTGTGTTGCAGAATGGGTCGTCTCCATCCCATTGGTATCTGTATTCATTGTGTTGCAGAATGGGTCGTCTCCATCCCATTGGTATCTCTGTATTCATTGTGTTGCAGAATGGGTCGTCTCCATCCCATTGGTATCTCTGTATTCATTGTGTTGCAGAATGGGTCGTCTCCATCCCATTGGTATCTGTATTCATTGTGTTGCAGAATGGGTCGTCTCCATCCCATTGGTATCTCTGTATTCATTGTGTTGCAGAATGGGTCGTCTCCATCCCATTGGTATCTCTGTATTCATTGTGTTGCAGAATGGGTCGTCTACCATCCCATTGGTATCTCTGTATTCATTGTGTTGCAGAATGGGTCGTCTCCATCCCATTGGTATCTCTGTATTCATTGTGTTGCAGAATGGGTCGTCTCCATCCCATTGGTATCTCTGTATTCATTGTGTTGCAGAATGGGTCGTCTCCATCCCATTGGTATCTGTATTCATTGTGTTGCAGAATGGGTCGTCTCCATCCCATTGGTATCTGTATTCATTGTGTTGCAGAATGGGTCGTCTCCATCCCATTGGTATCTCTGTATTCATTGTGTTGCAGAATGGGTTGTCTCCATCCCATTGGTATCTCTGTATTCATTGTGTTGCAGAATGGGTCGTCTCCATCCCATTGGTATCTCGGTATTCATTGTGTTGCAAAATGGGTCGTCTCCATCCTATTGGTATCTCTGTATTCATTGTGTTGCAGAACGGGTCGTCTCTATCCCATTGGTATCTGTATTCATTGTGTTGCAAAATGGGTCGTCTCCATCCCATTGGTATCTCGGTATTGATTATATTGCAGAATGGGTCGTCTCCATCCCATTGGTATCTGTATTCATTGTGTTGCAGAATGGGTCGTCTCCATCCCATTGGTATCTCTGTATTCATTGTGTTGCAGAATGGGTCAAATGCCTGTGTCCTCTATTTCTATCTCGTTGTTTCTCTTGTCTCTTTGTGTTTGTGCACCAATGGTTTTTCTACACTTGTGACCATTCCTATGCTCTGCAGCACCACAAGATACCGAATGGCTCAGAGTAAAAAGAGGCTTTAGAGAAATGGGTTTTGGAGAGGTGGACTGGTGGTAATCCTCATGTGTAAGTATCAATCTGTTGAAGCACTCCCATGCCATTCCCTAACACAGGGAATGGCACCAGGGACCATGTGTTTTCTTCTGAGAAGAAACGCTACAGTTGAAAAGCAATTTGTCTATTTTATATGTCAAGCTTATCATTGATCAAATGGGATGTGTCTGTGAGAGGAGAAGATTCTCTCTGTGTGTTTGTTTTTTGTTGTTGGAAGAAATAAAAAGTCCTGAAGTAACCTGTTTTTGGAATTGGGCTTATGACTCACCCTTAGCTTTCTGAAACACATTAAGCTCTTAAGGATGTCGAGCCTTTTCCCATTTTACGCCCAGACGCTCAGGACAAGACACAGTGTTTCCAATCTGTAGCTAGGGACATGGTTCATGCATCTGTTTATGACGCCTTCTCCCCTTAACGAATCAGCAGCCCTTCTTTATTCTTCACCCCTCCATCCACTTACTCCCCAACCAATTTGAGATCAAATCTTACCGGGGAAAGATGAATGAGTGTGTTTCCCTGTACAGCATGTATCGTGTTTATTCAGTAGTTGTATATCGCGCTCCATGTGCCACAGATATTGACACGGAGGAGTCATGAATAGTCATGAATATGCATACGGATCTGTTCCATTAGAGGGAGAAGTAATGCTCATTCAGGGGCCTTATAATCCAGGCCAGTTGGCATAATTCAAAAAGCAGAAATTCCTGCACATTTCCCGAAGATTCACTTTTATATTCCAAATATCAACATATTGATAATCAACTGGCTTTCATCATAGAAAGACAATTGAGTTGGTTAGATTTCATGGTTGTGTCATGTGTGTCCCTACCACTCCCACAACCATGTAATCTAACCAACTCAAATGTCATTTGATAATGACATTGATCAGTTGGTAATCAATACATAAAACACTGTACATTCTAAACAGGCTGCATCCTAATAAATATAAATATTAGAAAGTGTCTCATCTTTATCTTGTCCTTTGTGCACTAATTGACCGAAAAATGCATCCGCTGTTTTTTCAGTGCAGAGTAAGGAAAGGACAAAGGCACAGGTACCTCATGTACTCTGTTGAGGTGTAGGCCTGGGACCATTTTCTCTGTTGAGGTGTAGGCCTGGGACCATTTACTCTGTTGAGGTGTAGGCCTGGGACCATTTAATCTGTTGAGGTGTAGGCCTGGGACCATTTACTCTGTTGAGGTGTAGGCCTGGGACCATTTACTCTGTTGAGGTGTAGGCCTGGGACCATGTACTGTGTTGAGGTGTAGACCTGGGACCATGTACTCTGTTGAGGTGTAGACCAGGGACCATTTACTCTGTTGAGGTGTAGACCAGGGACCATTTACTCTGTTGAGGTGTAGACCTGGGACCATGTACTCTGTTGAGGTGTAGACCAAGGGCCATGTACTCTGTTGAGGTGTAGGCCTGGGACCATGTACTCTGTTGAGGTGTAGACCTGGGACCATGTACTCTGTTGATGTGTAGGCCTGGGACCATGTACTGTGTTGAGGTGTAGGCCTGGCACCATTTACTCTGTTGAGGTGTAGACCAGGGACCATGTACTCTGTTGAGGTGTAGACGGCTCCCGCCAGTACCCCGAGCCCAATCTCCCCAATGAAGGTGTCGCCAACTTCCTGTGGCCTAGGGAGCGCTATTTGTTGCTATTTGTCTGGTTGCGTAGCAGAAGGCTGGCACACAGGACCAGTAAGCTTTTTTGGCACGGTTTAAATCCCATTATGTCTTAACTTGATCCTTAAATCCTCAGTCAGCTCCCCATCTGTCAGTTTATTTCATCCTCAATCAGAGCAGTCTGTCTGTCTGTCTGTCTGTCTGTCTTGGACAACAGATGCATCCAGTTTGTTGTCTTGTCAGGAAGCCATGTTGAAAACATCAATACAGTGATGATTGAAAAGAACTGCACGTTTCAGTATTAGTTATAAACATTGTGAAAGTTTGAAGTTAGTGAGTGTCTTACTGAGAAGTTAGAACCTACAAATCTCTCCCTTAAGCTCTGATTAGTGGATAGAAGTGTACTTTTCATTAGTGCATGATAGTAGGTGTGTAACCCAACCCCCCAGGCACTTCATATGGGGCCCGTTAGAGCCAGCTATCCTCTCTGAGGAGAGACGGATGAGAGGAGTGGGAGGGAGGATGGAGGAGTGTGACATTAGGAGAGACCGGAAGAAAGAAACAACAGGATGGAAAAACATGTTAAGTAAACTGTGAAAGAAACCGTGGAAAGTGTAGAGTTAGACATGAGGCGGTGAAGTGCTGTGCATAACATTTGTGGCTCACACTAGGGAATGTGTTTCCTTTAAGTCTGTTGAATTGATCTTTGGTAACAAAACCAGTTGAGGACACCTTAGAGATAAAACATCTACCACGTTGTCACACAGGAAACCTGTGGGATTCAGTAGTTATATTCAATGCACTCTTGTTTGAAGAGTGTTTTTGAAAATACTTAGTTCAATGTGTCCCTACACAGGGACTTTGATCAATACCAAAATAATATAAGGTTTAATAAACACAAACTTAAACATTCTGACTGTTCAGACTGGACCTTGAAGGCCACCATCACCACCCTGCTAGAGCAGCTGTCCACATTGCTGTGTTTTCAAAAGATTTCATCATGAATCTCTTTTGATCATCATTTTTCCATAATAAAATATCAACTTAATTTAGATTTAGCTCCATCAGTGGTTAAAAATGTCCCATGAAAAAGTTATTGCGGTTACTTGACCCTAAAGTGGAAGATAAACATACAGTGCATTCGGAAAGTATTCAGACCCCTTGACTTTTTCCACATTTTGTTACATTACAGCTTTATTCTAAAATGGATTTCCCTCATCAATCTACACACAATACCCCATGTGTTGCGTCTTCGTTCTGAAGGTAGGTAAGGAGTCAAGCACAGGAGAGCAGAGATGTAGATGTAGCGTATTTTAATAGGCAAGTCCAAAACCGGTACAGGTACAATCACAAAAAAAAAACGCCAGAGACAATGGGAACTCACAGTTACTCATGGAAGGAGAAAAAAACCCAACGCTTCTTACTATAATAAACACACGTGAATAAACTGAGGAAAGCCTCCACAAGCAACTTGAAAATAATCCCACACAAACCTAAGTGGGGAAACAGGGGTAAATATACACGCAGGAATTAAAGCAAATGAAAACCAGATGTGAATGAACCAAAGATAAAACAAACAGAAAAATAAAAATGGATCGGTGATGGCTAGTAGGCCGGCGACGCCGACCGCCGAGCACTGCCCGAACAAGGAGAGTGACCAAGAACCCGATGGTCATTCTGACAGAGCTTCAGAGTTCCTTTGTGGAGATGGGAGAACCTTCCAGAAGGACAACCATCTCTTCAACACCACCAATCAGGCCTTTATGATTGAGTGGCCAGACGGAAGCCACTCCTCAGTAAAAGGCACATGACAGCCCACTTGGAGTGTGCCAAAAGGCACCTAAAGGACTCTCAGAACATGATGAAACCAAGATTGAACTCTTTGGCCTGAATGCCAAGAGTCACGTCTGGAGGAAACCTGGCACCATCCATACAGTGAAGCATGGTGGTGGCAGCATCATACTGTGGGGATGTTTTTCAGCGGCAGGGACTGGGAGACTAGTCAGAATAGAGGGAAAGATGAATGGAGTACAGAGAGATCCTTGAAAACCTGCTCCAGAGCGCTCAGGACCTCAAACTGGGGCGAAGGTTCACCTTTCTTTAGGACAACAACCCTAAGCACACAGCCAAGACAACGTAGGAGTGGCTTTGGGACAAGTCTCTGAATGTCCTTGAGTGGCCCAGCCAGAGCCCGGACGTGAACCCAATCAAACAGCTCTGGAGAGACCTGAAAATAGCTGTACAGTGACGCTCCCCATCCATCCTGACAGAGCTTGAGAGGTTCTGCAGAGAAGAATGGAAGAAACTCCCCAAATACAGGGGTGCCAAGCTTGTAGCGTCATACCCAAGACTCAAGGCTGTAATCACTGCCAAAGGGTCTTTAACAAAGTACTGTTTATTTTTTTAGTAATTTACAAAACTGACCAAAAAACGTTTTTTTCCTTGTCATTGTGGGGTATTGTGTGTAGATTGATGAGCAAAAAAACAATTGAATACATTTTAGAATAAGACTGTAATGTAACAACATGGAATAAGTCAAGGGGTCTGAGTACTTTCCCAATGCACTGTAAGTCCAGTTTCATTTCCTTAAAGGGGAATGGAAACACTTTAGGAAATAAACCTCACGTTCTAAATTCTAATGTTTCCATTCCCTTTAATGTCATTAAAAGAAACCTCCAAATGTAAAACCTCCAACTGTCTCTCATTCCTGCTCCGAGTATGTAACGGGCTGGACCCAGCGTCTCTGGAGCGCTATGAGTAACACAAGCCTTCATTGGCTAAAGCGCAGCCCAGTGTTTACAATTGAGGCAGATGCGTTGCGTTCTAATTTCCTATTCGCCCTGCGCCGCCATAACAAACGGAGATGGGGGATAGGCAACCACTCGGCTCTGCTCCGCTCCAAATAGCATTCTATTCCCTATCTAATGCACTACTTTTTTCCCCCTTCCTCTATTGGCCCTAATCAAAAGTAGTATATAGGGAAAATACACCTTGCAATCTGAGAGTATGACATCAGAGAAACATTCAACAAGGCTCCGGTGGTGTCTGCTGGCCTAGTATATTATTCTCTGTGACTAATTTGGATCATTACTATTGATGAGCGCGCGCCAGGCGGCTCTGTGAGGTAAAGTGGCACAGTGACCGCTGCCTCTCTCTCTCTGACCGCCTGACTCAGCGATCTGACAAGCTAATCCATGTTTAATGAAAGGACATCAGGAGTGTCTGCCACTGTAAATGGCCACTAGACCATTATTAGGGGGGGATGGAGGGGGAGATTTTCAGGTCTTGACATATAGTGCTTTCTAATGCAGCTGCTTCAGATGTCATATGATGTCATTTCCATATGATTAGTGTGCATTAAATCAGTTTAGGTTTTAATTCTGGGAGTCATAAGTTATGAGCTGTGACTTCCCTCAGCGTTGAGGACATATGCAAATGAGAGAGTCTTCTGAAGTGGCAGGGAGAGCATGAGAGCCAGAGATAAGGAGGGAGTGGTTACTTAAAGAGAGAGAAAGAGAGTGTTCCTGTGTGTGCATGCAGGTGTGTGAAAGGAAGTGTATGTAATTTATTGTATTTTTATTTCGGGGGGGGGGTTATCAAGAAGGGGCTTAGGTGGTGTGTGTGTGGAAGGGGGCGTGGCAATGGGTGCAGTCAGCACATGGACACAAACATCTTAGAGGCCCCCATCTTGGCGGTGTAGAGAAACGTAAGCATTTTTAAGCCATTTCTTCATGGTTTTAGACATTTTCAATTCTCCTTGACTGTCTATTTTGGTGCTTGTTAGTTCTCAAAGATTAGATTATTGGAAAAGATATAGGTCCATTATATTTTCTAGACACTTTTATATCTGATTTTGGTCGTTTAAATTTACACTGAAAGCGTTTTCCCATCACGAAAATGTATCATAAAAAGAAAAGTATGTTTTTTAATTTTGATTGACTGTTCGGACAGTAAAAAATGTTAGGTGGCCCAGCTAAGGGTTTCAGTGGCAGGAAAGTCCCTGTGGGCGATCAGTGAGTTTGAGAAGGTAGCGATGTGACGGCAGATGGTGGTGTGAAGTGACACTGATACGGGTAGCGATGTGAAGGCAGATGGTGGTGTGAAGTGACACTGATACGGGTAGCGATGTGAAGGCAGATGGTGGTGTGAAGTGACACTGATACGGGTAGCGATGTGAAGGCAGATGGTGGTGTGAAGTGACACTGATACGGGTAGCGATGTGAAGGCAGATGGTGGTGTGAAGTGACACTGATACGGGTAGCGATGTGAAGGCAGATGGTGGTGTGAAGTGACACTGATACGGGTAGCGATGTGAAGGCAGATGGTGGTGTGAAGTGACACTGATACGGGTAGCGATGTGAAGGCAGATGGTGGTGTGAAGTGACACTGATACGGTTAGCGATGTGAAGGCAGATGGTGGTGTGAAGTGACACTGATACGGGTAGCGATGTGAAGGCAGATGGTGGTGTGAAGTGACACTGATACGGTTAGCGATGTGAAGGCAGATGGTGGTGTGAAGTGACACTGATACGGTTAGCGATGTGAAGGCAGATGGTGGTGTGAAGTGACACTGATACGGTTCCTGATGAAGCAGATTGGACCGAACGAGATTCCGTGCTGTACATAAAGCATGAGGTATGATTTATCCATCGTAGCTGCCACGAGGACAGCCAGAACAGACGCTCCTGTCCTGATGAATAGTTTAAAATGTAAAATACATAAATATTGGATGAAACAAAGATATTGATCCAGTCAGATCATTTCTGGAGCACACCCTGATAGGATGATCATCCATTGATGATCAATGAAACACTGATATATGATCAGGATTAAGGAGAATTGTGGTGATGTGTAGAAGGCCCGATGTAAACAAACCAAGCTAAACACGTAGATTTCAGCTCTATGGCCAGCAGTCATTCTACGAAGTTTTGACCGTCAGCACCATGGCCAGCGGTCATACCGGTGTTCCGAAGTTCTGACCGTCAGCACCAAGGCCAGTGTTCATACAGTACCGGTGTTCCGAAGTTCTGACCGTCAGCACCAAGGCCAGTGTTCATACAGTACCGGTGTTCCGAAGTTCTGACCGTCAGCACCAAGGCCAGTGTTCATACAGTACCGGTGTTCCGAAGTTCTGACCGTCAGCACCAAGGCCAGTGTTCATACAGTACCGGTGTACCGAAGTTCTGACCGTCAGCACCAAGGCCAGTGTTCATACAGTACCGGTGTACCGAAGTTCTGACCGTCAGCACCAAGGCCAGTGTTCATACAGTACCGGTGTACCGAAGTTCTGACCGTCAGCACCAAGGCCAGTGTTCATACAGTACCGGTGTACCGAAGTTCTGACCGTCAGCACCAAGGCCAGTGTTCATACAGTACTGGTGTTCCGAAGTTCTGACCGTCAGCACCAAGGCCAGTGTTCATACAGTACTGGTGTTCCGAAGTTCTGACCGTCAGCACCAAGGCCAGTGTTCATACAGTACCGGTGTTCCGAAATTCTGACCGTCAGCACCAAGGCCAGTGTTCATACAGTACCGGTGTTCATGCTATTTCAGATAGGCTATGTAGCAGATCAATTTGACATGTAGCTAAGCAAACTTGTGTCATTTAGCTTGCTTCATCAGAGAAGGCAGGGGTGGCCCTAGACTTTTGGGGGCCTTAATTTGCTTAGGGCAAAACATTTTAGTGGCCTCTTGAGGGCGGAGAGAACATTTTTTGGTTTTCAATTTAATTTCCTGCAATTCTACACATTTTGCCCAGACTTATGCCATGTTAATGATATGAGTGAGAGAAACAAAATCTATGGGGGCCCACTGAAGGGAAAAAAGTACAAATAACTTACCGTCATTTTTAGGTGACCTTTAAAAGTCTCAAGCTTGCAAACATTTTCTATCTGCGATACATGGGCAAATGCGCCCTTTTGCTGCTTGACAGGAAGAACCCACAATGAATGGAACATAAACCTAAACCATACATACTTGTCAGGTATAGTACACTTTTTAAAAATGTATATCACTCAAATAGCCAATATTGAGAGATGGAGAGGTGTACTCCAACAGTGACTTACGCTGTAATGCATTGGAGCAGGCTGCGGGCTTGCCTCATAGCTGGGAATGAAATGTTTGAATATGAAGCTATGTTCCACTACTGAGTTGCACCCGTTCTTCTCAGCCAGACAGACAGCAACAATCCAGGGCAGAGAGAGGAAGTGCTTTTACTCCTGTGTGACTCAGTCTACTGATCAACAGGTAACTGCCAACAAAATGGGAACATTTGAGTAAATGAGGGATAGAAAGTAATATTGAAAGCAGGTGCTTCTACACAGGTGTGGTTCCTGAGTTTATTAAGCAATTATCATCCCATCATGCTTAGGGTCATGTATAGAAATGCTGGGAAGGCCATTATTTTGGCTACCATGGCAATGCCCCCATCCACAGGGCACGAGTGGTCTCTGAATGGTTTAATGAGCATTATTTAAATCATATGTCATGGCCGTCTCAGTCACCAGATCTCAACCCAATTGAACACTTATGGGAGATTCTGGAGCGGCGCCTGAGACAGCGTTTTCCACCACCATCAACAAAACACCACATTTCTTGTGGAAGTATGGTGTCTCATCCCTCCAATAGAGTTCTAGACCCTTGTAGAATCTACGCCAAGGTACATTGAAGATGTTCTGGCTCGTGGTGGCCCAATGCCTTATTAAAACACTATGCTGGTGTTTATTTTGGCAGTTACCTCTATATTTTACACTTCACCTGTCTGTTGAGTCTACTGAGCTGTATCTACCACCTCCACAGTGTGTCTTCCTCCCTGGTGGTATTCAATGAAAGTACTTATTAGAGTCTACCTGCCATTCACTGGAGCCACGGATACTACACGTTGAAAGACAACAGGAGGAATATAGCACAAGAAAGTCAGATTCAAAAAGATGTAAAACGTCCTCGCTCTGCCCTGAGTTGACACGGGCCCTGATTGACCTGTCCACTGTCCAGCCATATCTAACTTGAGGGATAGAAAGAAAGAAATGGAGGGAAGGAAGGAAGGAAGGAAGGAAGGAAGGAAGGAAGGAAGGAAGGAAGGAAGGAAGGAAGGAAGGAAGGAAGGAAGGAAGGAAGGAAGGAAAATACAACAGAAGTTGTTTTTGGCTGCAATTTTTTTTTCTTCACAGGAGACTATTTCGGTCCATACAGTACTATTAAAGGCCCAGTGCACTACTTTTGTGAAAAAAGTATTATTTCCCCAAATAAATAAATATTTATTTATTAATATATATTTTGTTATTGTGATTTCTCAGGGGGTGCTGTAGCACCCCTACTTCCCGCTGCTATGTATAAGGTGTATGACTTGACAAAGATCCAACTAGGATCAAAATGTTGTATTGTTTGTGTGTCTGATAAAATACCATACTAGAGTTGCTGACATTCCTTTTTTTCTAGGATAACACAGCAACCATAATATATCCAGACAAATCACAATGTAAAGCTTAGCAAATTACTTTTTGCGCTTGACAGGTGCGTAAACGGGTTGATATTCGTTCGTAAAAGGGACGATAATAGATAGACTGGTTACCTTTTGCGGTTAAAAAAAACACTCTCCCTTTGTAACGCTCACTGTCCCCTCACAGTCCCCATCACCAGCGTCTCCGAGTTAAACTCAAACTGATTCGAGGAGGATGCCGACTTCCCGCAGGAATACAAGCTGGGAGTACGCTGCTTAAACGACGAGGTGTAGCGGTAGAAGCTCTTGTGTCTGTTCTTCAGGTACTCCCTGTAGTTCTTGGTGAGGAGGGTGTAGAGGAAAGGGTTAATGCAGCTGTTGGTGTAGGTGAGACAGGCCACCAGGTAGTTAATACAGGTGCGCGTGTTAGAGGCTAGGCTTAACGGTTTGTTGTGGTACAACGGGAACAGTTGCCATATCCAGAACGGAAGGAAACACGCCCAGAACACCAGAACTATAGTGAAAATCATTACCAAGACTTTCTGCTTCGGGGAGCGCGTGTTCCTTTTGTTGACGACTGAGTTCTTCTGGGACTCTAAGTAAGTGCCGGCTAACTTTGTATACAGATAGCCGATAATCAACCCAGGCGCCACGATGCTCGTGCCAAACAAAACGGTCAGGTAGATCTTATACGCCCGGGGTGCCCAGGTTGGCGCGCACATCCTCTTCACTGCTCCGTCGGGCGCGCTCTTGGTGGTCTCTGTGACCATGACCGTCATGGGTAAGGTGAGGACCAGGGAGAGAAGCCAGACCCCCCAGGCCAGGGCTTTGCGGTAGCTCTTGGAGCGCCAGACCGTGTCCAGGGGCTTGGTGACGGCCAGGTATCGCTCCGTGCACATCACAGTGAGGGTAAAGATGCTGGCGTGCATGGTGAGCAGGTCCAGGCTGAGGAGAATGCGGCAGCCCACATCTCCGAAGTACCAGTCCTTGAGGAAGTAGGTGCACACCACGAACGGGATGGTGGAGAGATACAGGAGGTCCGCTAGCGCTAGATTAATGATTGAGATGTACATAGAGGTGGCGAAGCGGATAGAATGACTCATCACTACCAGAGTGTACACATTCCCCGTCACGCCGACTATGTAGACGACCGACAACAAGGTCCCGAAGGTGGAGGTGATAACCAGCTCATCTACAATGCTCCCCGAGCCGCTGTTTGGAGCTGGCAGACTGACGTTCTGGTTAACAGTACTGTTGTGGTTCATCGCGCCGTGTAGAGCCTCTCCGATGTCGTTCCGTTGTTGTAACAGTCTTGTGTTTATGGTGGAGAAGTTGTAAAAGACGTAGCAGTTTAGTTTGCTAGTGAAGCGCACCGGTGCAGGTTGTGTGTTAACGTTGGCGATATCGGTCTGCGCGCGCTACCTCTGCTTCTCTCGGCTTCTCCTGACGTCAGTCATCGAACTCTTCCCCAGTCACACTCTCGTGGGTCTTGCATTAAATATAAAAACATAACACTACATATAGTACACTGCATAGTAGCCTACACTGCATTTAATTCATTCTGCGTTCATCCATGAGAGGTGACAAAATAAATCACATATAATTTGCGAAACAAGAAGCTGAATTTCATGCATGATTTTTAGCAGGCAAGGTAAACTCTTTAACGAAGATTAATTGAGTGTCGACTTTCTACCACAGGAGGTTGGTGGCACATTAATTGGGGAGGACGGGCTCGTGCTAACTGCTGGTGCGGGAAATTAGTGGAATGGTATCAAATACATCAAACACATGAAAACCATGCCATTCCATTCGCTCCATTCCAGCCATTATTTTGAGCCTTCCTCCCTTCAACAGCAGTCACTTTCTACAGATTCATTATAGTTCATTGTAAAATGTTTACAACGCCCATTTCAAGGACAGAGCGCGGGACACTTTTACGCACATAAATTCGGGGTTATTAACACAACAGTGACTTGTCTCCATCGCTAAGGGACTGTACATTATTTATAAGGAGAGATACCTGGAGAAAATCATTTTGTAAGCATTACATTTCAACTTAGTCAAGGTTGTGGGTTCGCAGACCACTGTGTGAATCTATCATCTTATTTGTGGTCTTTGAATTGTTTTGCCTTTTATAAACGCATTTCATGCAGTTCTACTGTTACATGATGGAGACAAGCAGAATATTTTTTAGTACGAAAACAGAGCATGACAATGAATGAGCGCATGCAGCAGCACATGAAACGTGTTGATGTCTACACAGGCTATTTTTAAAAAGAGGACAGTCTGTTTAGAACAATACTAAAGTTGTCTTTCAACTGTAAAATGTCTTTCAACTGTAAAATGTGAGCGCAGCAGAGCCAGTTATGACTGAAGTATCTGATCGCCAATAGATTAGAGAAAAATATTATATATATATTTTTTTTACCACAGCAGGCGCATATCACCAGGTATTCTATCTTAATTTGGGAAACTATCATTTTCAAATGTATTCTATTTTATTCCATGATATTGTTGTCACAAAATAGATTTGTGTTGACTGTGATTAGGGCGTGGGACGATAAGAGCATCTGCTAGGCTACATTAACAAACTACTGTAGTCATGCATAACTCACCACATGATCCTCAAAACATAGACTGGTCAAACTCGTGTTTCTAAAAGTGAATTCAAAGGCACTGTGTAACCTAATAAGGCATTTCTCATTTCATTATTATTTCATTATAAGTAATAGTTTTTTAAAAATGTTCTTTTATACCACTTAAATGTGAAATGTATGGACATGCTGATGTGTTGTTGAAATGCTGAGTGCTCCTGCCAGTCTGTAGTGTGCTACAAATGTTTCACAATTCATTTATCAAATTGCAGGCTATAGCCTAGCCTTGGCATAATACTAATATAGCCTAAATCATACATTTTCATTCCTTCTTGGGCTACCTGGCTTGCACGTGACTGATTTAGAGTTAGTATGTTGTTTAATAGCCTGTTGAAATGTCAAACGTCAATTGCTAGCAAGCACAGGAGGCTGGTTAGGGGAGGACGTGTCATAATAATGTCTGGAAAGGAGTGAATGGAAAGGTATCAAACACATGGAAAACATGTTTGATGTTTTTGATACGGTTCCATTGACTCCATTCCAGCCATTACTATGAGCCTGTCCTCCCCGAATAAGGTGTCACTGGCCGCCTGTGATAGTGACAGAATCACACATTATCCTTCTTCCCAAGAAAAGTACATGTTTTGTCTCCTTGGCTATAGAAAGTTGTAGCGCAGCCTCTGATTGTCAAAGAGACAAACTTAAGATATCCCATATGCATTGGAGTCACGTCTTTCCCCTGCATTTAGTAGTTTGTTTCTAGCATAAAGCATTGCGGACTAAAGTGTCGTTATAGGTCACTTTATATAATCTAGTCCATTTAATAAGTAAAAAAAATCTGATGCTAACAAAGGGTAGGTCTATGCTTTTAGCAACGATAGCCTCACATAGCCCCTCAATTCGAGTGCATGGTGACTGAAGGAATTGGCTGACAAAATCTATGGATAGTAGACTATAATTTAGTCTGTCAAACAGGTAGGCCTACCTCTTATTTCTTGAATAGGAAGAAATTGTCTCCAACACAAAGCCCTCTTGTTGTTAGTAGCCTAAAGTCAAATTAAAATGAAGACAGTTTAAATGAATTAGGCCTTCTCGAATTAGCCTACGTTCAGCACCCATGCACAGTCCTTTTCCGCTGATGCCGCTTCGTAGTAATGTATCTTATATAAATTACTTGAATATAGCTAACTGTGAGGACAATAACTCTGACAAATAACTTCATTACGGGTGACGAAATATATTGTTTTTATTCAAATTAATTATAGCAGTAGCAAGCTTACCTCCGGTCCTCCTTCTCCTCTTCACGCTCTCCCTCTCAAACTGGACAGAACATCAGTAGGCCTAGTCCATTCGCACAGATATTACATTTTTTGACAGACATATTTTTTTCTTCTTCAGAACAAGCCTTTGATTTACCTCCTGAAGTGTAGTCATTGGGTAGGCAGCACCAAAGGGTTTACACCAGCAAGAGCTGGGCAGGCCGGGGCTCATGATTGGGATAGCCTATCCACTGCAGTGTGTAATGCAGTGTAGGCTGTTTTTTTATACACCATCCCGGCAGAGCAAAAAACTTGGGAAAGGAAGTACATTTTATTAGAAATTGAACTTTGCCCTGTGCTTCTCCGAGCATAATTTGATTGAGACCAAACTAGGCACACTTGGTATTGTGCGCAGAGCAGAGAATCAGGGATGAGAGGCAAATATCAAGATACAATAAGCAACTAATTCTCTAACACTAAGCAATATGACAATTAGTCGATTACAAATGACATGAGCCTACCCCTGGACTAAATAAAAAAATACTAAACCATCCCCTGTGACTGAAATTAAATATAGCATGAGCCTCCTCCATTTTCCTCCTGGAAAACAATTGTATAAATTTCGACTACTCTCTAATTTGATCTCCAAGGTGCCCTTTTAATGTACAGTGAATTGGTAAAGTATTAAGACCCCTTTACTTTTTCACATTATGTTATTTAACAGACTTCTCTAAAATTGATTAAATAGTTGTTTTTTTTCGATCATCAATCTTCACACTACCCCATAATGACACAGCCTACATAAGTATTCAGACCCTTTACTCAGTACTTTGTTGAAGCACCTTTAGCAGCGAATACTGCCATGAGTCTTCTTGGGTATGACGCTGCAAGCTTGGCACACTTGTATTTGGGGAGTTTCTCCCATTCCTCTCTGCAGATGCTCTCAAGCTCGGTCAGGTAGGATGAGGAGCGTCGCTGCACATCTATTTTCAGGTCTCTCCAGAGATGTTCGATCGGGTTCAAGTCTGGGCTCTGGCTGGGCCACTTAAGGACATTCAGAGACTTGTCCTGAAGCCACTCCTGCGTTATTTTGGCTGTGTTCTTAGGGTTGTTGTCCTGTTGGAAGGTGAACCTTCGCCCCAGTCTGAGGTCCTGAGCGCTCTGGAGCAGGTTTTCATCAAGGATCTCTCTGTACTTTGCTCCATTCATCTTTCCCTTGATCCTGACTAATCTCCCAGTCCTTGCTGCTGAAAAACATCTCCAATGCATGATGCTGCCACCACCATGCTTCACCATAGGGATGGTGCCAGGTTTCCTCCAGACGTGACGCTTGGTCTGAGAGTGCCTTTTGGCAAACTCAAAACAGGCTGTCATGTCTTTTACTGAAGAGTGGCTTCTGTCTCGCCACTCTACCATAAAGGCCAGATTGGTGGAGTGCTGCAGAGATGGTTGTCCTTCTGGGAGGATCTCCACAGAGGAACTCTGTAGCTCTGTCAGAGTCACCATCAGGTTCTTGGTCACCTCCCTGAAGGCGGCCAGCTCTAGGAAGAGTCTTGGTGGTTCCAAACTTCTTCCATTTAAGAATGATGTTGGCCATTTTATTCTTGGGACCTTCAATGCTGCATATTTTTTGGTACCCTTTCTTTAGATCTGTGCCTCGACACAATCCTGTCTCTCGACACAATCCTGTCTCGGCGCACTGCGGACAATTCCTTCGACCCCATGGCTTGGTTTTTGCTCTGACATGCACTGTCAACTGTGGGACCTTATATAGACAGGTGTGTGCCTTTCCAATCATGTCCAATCAATTGAATTTAACACAGGTGGACTCCAATCAAGTTGTAGAAACATCTCAAGGATGATCAATAGAAACAGGATGCACCTGAGCTCAATTTCGAGTCTCATAGCAAATGCTCTGAATACTTATGTAAATTAGATATTTCTGTTTTTTATTAGTAATAATTTTGCAAAGAAATTCAAAAACCTGTTTTTGCTCTTTCATTATGGGTTATTGTGTGTAGATTGAAGAGGGAAAACAAGTATTTATTAATCAATTTTAGAGAAAGGCGGTAATTTAACAAAATTTGGGAAAAAGTCAAGGGGTCTGAATACTTTCCGAATGCACTGTAAATCAGGCTGGAAAATGGAGTAATATAATCTCATGAAAAGGGTCTCATGATCATAATCTTTTTCACCTGTACATTTATAGTAGGCTAATAATGCTACATAGGACATTAACTTGATTAAATGCGTAAATATGATGTTGAGGAAATAGTTTACCTGAGCAGTAATCTACCAATTTATGGAGAAAGTGTGTGCACAACACCATTGGACTTCTGTATTCCAGTCACAAAGTATAGATTTTGACAAGTTGGTTATGATTTAATTTCCAATTAGTTCGCTCTTTTAAAAGCTCCTTCAGGAAAGGGCAGACAGGTCAGGTGTCTGTAAGGGTAATTTTCCTGATCAGAGGGGGTCATGCTGTTTCCGGATGGAGAGAGCAATAACAGGTGGTGTGTCCCTGATGAAAACAACAGTAAGCCCGAATAAAATTGACCCCTTCTCCCGCCTCACTGCGCCACTGTCAGACACAACCACACTACATCATCAGTCTTCAAGGCCAACCTATTGTTCTCTGCTCACTCTGTGTGTGTGTGTGTGTGTGTGTGTGTGTGTGTGTGTGTGTGTGTGTGTGTGTGTGTGTGTGTGTGTGTGTGTGTGTGTGTGTGTGTTACCATTATCTATACCTGGGATACACCTATATGTATTTATTTGAAAGTGAAAATATAGCTTTCAATTTGGCTCTATTGTCCACCATTTTGGATTTGAGATCAAATGTTTCATATGAGGTGACAGTACAGAATGTCACCTTTAATTTGAGGGTATTTTCATATCTGTTTTACCGTTTAGACATTAAAGCAGTTTGTGGATCTAGTCCCCCCATTTGAAGGTATCATAAGTATTTGGACAAATTAATGTATGTGTAAATGAACGTATGTGTATTAAAGTAGTCAAAAGTTTACTATTTGGTCCCATATTCCTAGTACACAATGACAAAATCAAGCTTGTGATTCTACATACTGTTGGATGCATTTGCTGTTTGCTTTGGTTCTGTTTCAGATTATTTTGTGCCTAATAGAAATTAATGGTAAATAATGCATTGTGTAATTTTGTAATACATTTTATTGAACACATCTACATTAATGTGGATGCTACCATGGTTACGGATAGTCATGAATTGTGAATAACGATGAAGGAGAAAGTTAAAGAGGCATAAATATCATACCCCAAGACATGCTAACCTCTCACAATTTCCAATAACAGGGGAGGTTAGCATTTTTGGGGACATGATATTCATACCTCTGTAACTTTCTCACTTTTCTCACTTTATTACACGTATAACTGAATTTGTCCAAATACCTATGACACTCACACACAAAAAGGCTAGTTTAAAACCAACCCAATTTAGGTTATTTGGTAAATATTCGATAGAACACACACTGGGTTATTTTGACCAAGCCAGCTTGGTTACGTAAATAACCCAATACATTGGGTTGTTGGAATTACCTAAACATGGGTTAATTTAACCATCAATTGTGTATTTTTGACTCTCATGCTGGGTTGACCCAGCAGCTGGGTCTTTTTGAGTGTAATCCATAGGTTATTTTCAGGAGGTGTGGCTTTCAGAGAGATCCTATTGGCCACCCGTGAGAGTAAATGTAATTCCTGTTCATGTTAGGTTTACATACTGCAAATTCATATTTTCCTTATTATTTCTTTGCATTTTACCCATTATTCTATAATATTACAATTATTTATGACATATTATACAACAGTTGGGTCTAATCCTGAAAGCTGATTGGTTAAAACCAC
>NC_052310.1:6875887-6911382 GCF_016432855.1 Salvelinus namaycush
CTTATTATTTTTACTATTGCATTGTTATTGATTACTGCATGGAGCCTGCAAGAAAGGCATTTCACCGTCCTTTTTGTGCGTAACATTAAAACTTGAAACTTGATTCATGATTCGTTCGGTTGTATGTCAATACCATACTGGGTATTTTGTAATCAAACATTACATCAATGACAAAACTGGTATAAAATGCGATAGACACAAGGAAGCACATAGATAGCCAGGACAACAATATGTTGATTGCTGTAGGTTCATGATTTTTCTGTTGTCATGGAAATAACAGTGAATTAGCAAGGACACATTGGGACCAATACTATTAGAGCATGCTAGCTAACTTACAGCAATAACATACAAAAGCACATCCCAGGTTGCCCCCAATATCTAACAGGTACCGTACACATATACACTGAGTATACAACATATTAAGGAGGGTGCAACTCAATATTAGGAAGGTGTTCCTAATGTTTGGTTTACTCAGTGTAAATACATTAGAACATGTACATAGAGAAGTCGTACACGTTGTAAATATGACAATAGAATACAGTATTTCAGAACGTGACCCGCCGCTTTCTTGTCACTATCAGACTGGGACGATTTGAGGTTCACCATCTGCCTTTATCTTGCAAGCGTAACCAATGGCATGACGCCTTATTGATATGTGTAAATTCAACCAACCAATAGAAATACAGGATTCATTCATCTAGATGTCGGTGTCAGACAGAGTCAGTGTTACCTGAGTGTTTGTGTTCTTTGACGTTATTGGCTAAAAGGCTTGAAGTGAATACTCAGGTTGGTGTATAGTTTGCCAGGCACGTGATACTGTAGGCTCAGCTCTAATTTATGTGTCCTCTGTCACATGGAGCTGCATGGCAATTGGTCCAGGAACAAAGCACAATGCCCAAGGACTAGTCAGCTCTTCCCCCTCTGAGGGGCCAACATGTATCTTTGTTACAGTATCCAGAGGACTGACTACTGAATGAGTGATGGAATAATGCTATAGAGTCCATGTTTGATATCTATCTGAGGGATAACTCTGGTGCTGTCTATATGGACGTATTATCTCTGTGGTAACTTGTATCTGTACAGGGTAACCTCTGAATGACACCATAATGTAAATAGTTTTTATTGTCTTCTCAGGAATTCTGTCTTATTTACATTGGTCTCATCATCCCACACAAGCCTTTAAATGCTTTGACACCCTGTGGCGATTTGGCCTTGGAGTGTTTAGGTTACTGTAAACTTGGAATTGTTTGATTAATCAATGGTGGTTGGTTTTGGGTTGAAAGGGTATACCTTTAGATGTTATAAATGGAATTAAATGCCTTCGTTCTCTCTCTTATCCTATTTCCATGTGAGGACAGACGCTGGGGGACAAGAAGCAAGTACAGGGAGTGAACATTTAATGAATAACGGACATGACACAAAACAAGGACAGCGTCTGGACAGGGGGAACAAAACAACATTAATGCAGACACGGGGAAGAAACTGAGGAAGTAACAGACAATCAACAAAGTAATAGAGTCCAGGTGAGTCCCATGAAACGCTGATGCGCGTAACGATGGTGACAGGTGTGCGTAATGATGGGCCGCCTGGCACCCTTGAATGCCAGAGAGGGGGAGCGGGAGCATGCATGACAATCCAGTCCATGGAGGAAGGTTGTATGATCAATTCTCATTTCCCATGCTTCTAGGCCTCCGGCCTAATAGGCATCTCTTTGTTCATGCTTTGTCTTCTAAGTTAACCTTAGGATCTATATGCCTAGAAGTATACTTTGTAACGCTTGTTAAAACCTGATGATGATAGAGGGCGCTATTTACACTTTGGGGGAAAATCGTGCCCAATTTAAACGGCCTCGTACTCTATTCTTGCTCGTACAATATGCATATTATTATTACTATTGGATAGAAAACACTCTCTAGTTTCTAAAACCGTTTGAATTTTGTCTGTGAGTAAAACAGAACTCATTTGGCAGCACACTTTCTGACCAGGAAGTGGAAAGTCTGAAAATGATGCTCTGTTCAAGGGCCTGCCTATAAATGGGCATGATACGTATGAGTATACATGCACGTCATACACCTTCCCCTAGATGACAAGAGGAAGTGAGAGAAGAAATTAAGTGTTTATCTTGGTCTGAAGTGGAATACAAGCTCTTTGTATGACATGTCCCCCATTTCCGGTTTTCTGGAGAGCGCGAATAGGGACCTGGATTTGCCTTCTGTTTAGCTGCCGTTATAGGCGACTACTATCTCCGGCTTTGATTTTATTTGATACATGTCACAATATCATCGTAAAGTATGTTTTTTCAATATAGTTTTAATAGATTATTGAATTTTTTTCGGGACGTTAGGCGTGTTGCGTTGTCTGTGTTTGTTGACGATGGGGAGCTTCGCGCCACTTGGCCAGTGTGCTTGCTAATTCAAGAGGGAAAATGGACGTTCTAAATCCAAACAACGACTGTTCTGGACAAAGGACCCCTTGTCCAACATTCTGATGGAAGATCACCAAAAGTAGGACCCATTTTGTGATGCTATTTCATATATGTGTCGAACTGTGTACTAGTAGTTTTGCGCCCAGGTTTTGGCCACTCTCCTCGCTATAACATAAGCCTTATGTCGTAATGAAGATATTTTTAGAATTCTAACACTGCGATTGCATTAAGAACTAGTGTATCTATCATTTCCTATACAACATGTATTTTTTTGTAATGTTTATGAATTGCTATTTGGTCAGAATAGGTGAGAGTCTAATAGAAATATCTGCACATTCTGGGAAATAGAAGCTACGTTAGCATAATGGATAACCACTGATTTCAGCTCTAAATATGCACATTTTCGAACAAAACATAAGTGTATGTATAACCTGATGTTATAGGACTGTCATCTGAGGAAGGTTTATGAAGGTTAGTGAAAATTGATATCTTTTGCTGGTTTATTCGCTAACGTGCCTATTGCTATCGCTAACGTGCCTTGATGAATGAATGCGGGAGTGTGGTAGGCTATTGTAGTAAGCTAATATAATGCTATATTGTGTTTTCGCTGTAAAACACTTAAAAAATCTGAAATATTGGCTGGATTCACAAGATGCTTGTCTTTCATTTGCTGTACACGATGCATTTTTCAGAAATGTTTTATGATGAGTATTTAGTTATTCCACGTTGGTCTCTATAATTACTCTGGCTGCTTCGGTGCTATTTTTGACGGTAGCTGTGATGGTAGCTGCAATGTAAAACTGATTTATACCTCAAATATGCACATTTTTCGAACAAAACATAGATTTATTGTGTAACATGTTATAAGACTGTCATCTGATGAAGTTGTTTCTTGGTTAGTTTGGTTGGTTCTTGGTTAGTTAGGTTGGCTTTGTGCATGCTACCTGTGCTGTGAAAAATGTCTGTCCTTCTTTGTATTTGGTGGTGAGCTAACATAAATATACGTGCTGTTTTCGCTGTAAAACATTTAAAAAATCGGACATGTTGACTGGATTCACAAGATGTGTATCTTTCATTTGCTGTATTGGACTTGTTAATGTGTGAAAGTTAAATATTTCAAAAAAATATTTTTTGAATTTCGCCTTTTCAGTGGAATGTGGGAGGAGTTCCGCTAGCGGAACCCCGGTGCCAGACAGGTTAATGCTTTGTAACTTAAGCTTCATATTTTGTATGTGAATCCATTCATGGTACAATGTTAATTAAATACCTGCCTTTGATATAGACAATTCTAAGACCAGTTCTTGCCAGTCGACATCAACGCATTGCCTAATGCTTGCTTATATACTGTATTCAAATTATCTTTATTAAGTCAGATAAATGTTTTAATAGGCTAATTACTCAACCTTATTACAAGTTGAATGTGAGGTATTTGTAATATCATATATATACTGTATATTACACATATCAAATATTACTGTCCACTACAATATCTTCCCTCCACTCTGAAGTCGTGATGGATATGAAGCCTGTGAATGTGGATGTCTTGGCGATCCGATATCAGCCACATGGTCAGACTGGGATCTACATCTAACTCATTTATTTGTTTTCACATTTTCACTCTATGCTTTTCCTAAGGTCATAAGCAATTTTTCCAAAAAGTACACAGCCACCATTAATATGCAATATGGGAATATGGGAACCTCAATGATCTTCATAATACAGGTAATTTTTTAAGAGATTTTCACACACCTCACAGTTTCTCTTAGGGTTACTCACATTGCAGATAAGCAGGCTTGAAAAGACCAAAGTGATTGGAAAAAAGGACAGGGGGGGAGGGGGAGGGGAGTGGATGGAGGGATGGATGGAGGGAAGGGGGAGAGAGGGACGGAGGGGGAGAGGGAGGGAGGGATGGAGGGAGAGGGGAGAGGGAGGGAGAGCGGGAGGGGGAGGGAGGGATGAAGGGAGAGAGAGAGGGGGAGGGAGGGAGGAGAGAGGGAGGGAGAGAGAGGAAGGGAGGGAGGGATGGATGGAGGGAGAGAAGGAGGGGGGAGGTAGGAATGGATGGAGGGAGAGAGGGAGGGGGGAGGGAGGGAGGGGGAGAGGGAGAGGGGATGGATAGAGGGAGGGAGAAGGGGAGGGAGGTATGGATGGAGGGAGGGGGGAGAGGGAGGGGGAAGGTATTAATGGAGGGAGGAGGGAGGGAGGGAGGGGGAGGGAGATGGAATCAGCTTAATGGAACTAATATGTCAGATTTACGGATAGCACACTCAGAGTAAATGTACCTTCTCTGTGTATCTGTGTGTCTGTGTGTGTGTGTGTGTGTGTGTGTGTGTGTGTGTGTGTGTGTGTGTGTGTGTGTGTGTGTGTGTGTGTGTGTGTGTGTGTGTGTGTCTGTGTGTCTGTGTGTCTGTGTGTCTGTGTCTGGGTGTGTGTAGATAGTGTAGATCATTAGCAGTAACCAGAGAGCATGCTGGTTCAGACAGTTTGAGGTACACAGCATGGTTGCCTTCCTGCTTTTATAATCTGAAAATCAAGTGGTTGTCCTGTACTGAAGGACATGTCCCTCATATTCTCTCACATCTGAGGGTTTCTGGAAGTTTCTCGCCTGCTTCTAAAAATAAAAACTGTATTTTTCTTCAAGGCAACATGTGGAAACCTGGTGTGGGTATGTCACCCTAATGAAATAAATCAACGCAAGTACATGACATGCCTGCTGCTCCTTTCTGATTCAAACTGGTTCCTGAAAACCATCACGACCTCCTTTTCTTGAAGTAGGCTGTGGGCGTCTGAACGATGGAGGGTGTCCTCTTGTTCTGCCTAGTGGGCTCTGTTGAACAGGACCTTTATTCTGTCTGCAGAGAGGAATTGAATTATAAATTAATTGAGAGAGAAAGAGAGAGAGAATGAAAGAGAGAGAAACAGAGAGAGAGAGAGAAACAGAGACAGAGAGAGAGAGAGAGAAACAGAGACAGAGAGAGAGAGAAACAGAGAGAGAGAGAAACAGAGACACAGAGAGAGAAACAGAGACAGAGAGAGAGAGAAACAGAGACAGAGAGAGAGAGAAACAGAGACAGAGAGAGAGAGATCCTGGAGCCCGGGAAAGCTACTCTAGCATTGGTCAACATAGAACTGTATCCCATTGCCACCACAACATCACAGCCACCACAAGAAAGAAAGAAAGAAAGAGAGTCTTTGTGAGGCGTGTTCTGTGAGGCATGTTCTGTGAGGCGTATTCTGTGAGGCGTGTTCTGTGAGGAGTGTTCTGTGATGTGTGTTCTCTAAGGAGTGTTCTGTGAGAGGTGTGAGAGCTGTGATAGACAGAATAATACATTATATATACAAAAGTATGGGACACCCCTTCAAATTAGTGGATTTGGCTATTTCCGTCACAACTGTTGCTGACAGGTGTATACAATTGAGCACACAGCCATGCAATCTCCATAGACAAACATTGGCAGTAGAATGGCCTTACTGAAGAGCTCAGTGACTTTCAACGTGGCACCGTCATAGGATGCCACCATTCCAACAAGTCAGTTTGTCAAATTCTGCCCTGCTAGAGCTGCCCCGGTCAACTGTAAGTGCTGTCATTGTGAAGTGGAAACGTCTAGGAGCAGCCGTAATGTGGTGGGCCACACAGGCTCATAGAACGGGACCGCCGAGTGCTGAAGCATGTAGAAATCGTCTGTACTCGGTTGCAACACTCGCTACCGAGTACCAAACTACATCTGGAAGCAACGTTAGCACAAGAACTGTTCATCAGGAGCTTCATAAAATGGGTAATTTATTGAGTAAAACACCAACGTTTTGGCATCACTGTGACTTTTTGGGGGGAAGTTTGGGGAAGGCTCTTTCTTGTTTCAGCATGACAATTCCCACGTGCACAAAGCTAGGACCATACAGAAACGGTTTGTCGAGATCGGTGTGCAAGAACTTGACTGGCCTGCACAGAGCCCTGACTTCAACCCCACCGAACACTTTTGGGATGAATTGGAACACAGACTGCGAGCCAGGCCTAATCGCCCAACATCAGTGCCCGACCTCACTAATACTCTTGTGGCTGAATGGAAGCAAGTCCCCGCAGCAATGTTCCAACATCTAGTGGAAAGCCTTCGCAGAAGAGTGGAGGCTGTTATAGCAGCAAAGGGGGGACCAACTCCATATTAATGCACATGATTTTGGAATGAGATGTTAGACCAGCAGGTGTCCACATACTTTTGGTCATGCAGTGTAGGTGAGAGTAATGTCCTCTGTCTGGAGAAGTTGCTGCTGCTTTCATAGGCCACTTCATACTGACAGTCACTCCGCAGACACTCTCTACCTTCTCATCAATTTCTTCATTCACCTCCACCCTCTCTCTCTCTGTCTCTCTCTCTCTCTCTCGCTCTCCCCCCACCCCTGTCTCCCTCAATTCAATTCAAAGGGCTTTATTGGCATGGTAAACATATGTTGACATTGTTTATTGTCTATTCCACTTGTTTTGGCAATCTCTTTCTATCTCTCAATTTCTCTCTCTCTCTCTCCCTCTCTCCCTCTCTCTCTCCCTCTCTCTCTCCCTCTCTCTTTCTAGTCTCTGTCTCTTTCTAGTCTCTCTCTCTCTCTCTCTCTCTCTCTCTCTCTCTCTCTCTCTCTCTCTCTCTCTCTCACTCACTCACTCACTCACTCACTCACTCACTCACTCACTCACTCACTCACTCACTCACTCACTCACTCACTCACTCACTCACTCACTCACTCACTCACTCACTCACTCACTCACTCACTCACTCACTCACTCACTCACTCACTCACTCACTCACTCACTCACTCACTCACTCACTCACTCACTCTCAATTAAATTTCAATTCAAGGGCTTTACTGGCATGGGAAACATATGTTAACATTGACAAGGAAAGTGAAGTAGTTAATAAACAAAAGTGAGATGAACAATAAAACAGTAAACATTACACTCACAGAAGTTCCAAAAGAATAAAGACATTTCAAATGTCGTATTATGTCTATGTACAGTGTTGTAACAGAAAGTAAACAAACATAAATATGGGTTGTATTTACAATGGTGCTTGTTCTTCACTGGTTGCCCTTTTCTTGTGGCAAAAGGTCACAAATCTTGCTGCTGTGATGGAACACTGTGGTATTTCACCCAGTAGATATGGGAGTTTATCGAAATTGGGTTTGTTTTCAAATAATTATATACTCTAATATATTATTAGATACTTCCTAATCTAATGCATTTGGCAGGAGATTAGGAAGTGCAGCTCAGTTTCCACCTCATTTTGTGGGCAGTGTGCACATAGTCGGTCTTCTCTTGAGAGCAAGGTCTGTCTACGGCGGCCTTTCTCAATAGCAAGGCTATGCTCACTGTCTGTACATTGTCAAAGCTTTTCTTAATATTGGGTCAATCACAGTGGTCAGGTATTCTGCCACTGCGTACTCTCTGTTTAAGGCCAAATAGCATTCTAGTTTGCTCTGTTTTTTTATTCATTTCTTTCCAATGTGTCAAGTAATAATCTTTTTGTTTTCTCATGATTTGGTTGGGTCTAATTGTGTTTCTGTCCTGGGGCTCTGTGGGGTCTGTTTGTGTTTGTGAACAGAACCCTAGGATCAGATTGCTTAGGGGACTCTTAGGTTCATCTCTCTGTAGGTGATGGCTTTGTTAAGGAAGGTTTGGGAATCACTTCTTTTTAGGTGGTAATTAGCGGGTATCGGCCTAATTCTGCTCTGCATGCATTATTTGGTGTTTTACTTTGTACACTGGGGATATTTTTGCAGAATTCTGCATGCAGAGTCTCAATTTGGTGTTTGTCCCATTTTGTGAATTCTTGGTTGGTGATCAGACCCCAGACCTCACAACCATGAAGGGCAATGGGTTCTATAACTGATTCAAGTATTTCTTAGCCAGATCCTAATTTGTATGTCGAATTTTATGTTCCTTTTGATGGCATAGAAGACCCTTCTTGCCTCATCTCTCAGATCGTTCACAGCTTTGTAGAAGTTACTGTGGCGCTGATGTTTAGGGCGAGGTATGTATAGTTTTTTGTGTGCTCTAGGGCAACAGTGTCTCTATGTAATTTGTATTTGTGGTCCTGGCAACTGGACCTTTTTTGGAACACCATTATTTTGGTCTTACTGAGATTTACTGTCAGGGCCCAGGTATTACAGAATCTGTGCAAAAGATTTAGGTGCTGCTGTAGGCCCTCCTTGGTTGGGGACAGAAGCACCAAACAGTAGACATTTGACTTCAGATTCAGATAGAGTGAGGCCGGGTGCTGCAGACTGTTCTAATGCCCTCGCCAATTCGTTGATATGATGAAGAGGGTGGGGCTTAAGCTGCATCACTGTCTCACCCTCCGGCCCGGTGGGAAGAAATGTGTGTGTTGTGTTTGTTTGTCAATATATTATTTTTTCTTTTTGTTTCACCTTTATTTAACCAGGTAGGATAGTTGAAAACAAGTTCTCATTTGCAACTGCGACCTGGCAATGTCTCAGTGAAAGGTTTTTCTCTCCTATCCGGACAGTGTATTGATTTGTTTTGGTTCAGTTTAGTGGGGAGTTAGGAGAGAAGCAGATTGTTTGGAATTGGATATATCAACTATATGAGATCAGATCACATGGTGCTGTTGATACTTATTGGATCTATCAACTATATGAGATCAGATCACATGGTGCTGTTGATACTTATTTCACAGCCGTGTGATCCAGATTGATCTCTATCCCTCTTTCTCTCTCTCAATTTTCAATTCAATTCAATTCAAGGGGCTTTATTGGCATGGGAAACATGTGTTAACATTGCCAAAGCAAGTGAGGTAGATATTATACAAAAGTGAAATAAACAATACAAATTAACAGTAAACATTACACATACAGAAGTTTCAAAACAATAAAGACATTACAAATGTTATATTATATATATACAGTGTTGTAACAATGTACAAATGGTTAAAGCACACAAGTTAAAATAAATAAGCATAAATATGGGTTGTATTTACAATGGTGTTTGTTCTTCACTGGTTGCCCTTTTCTTGTGGCAACAGGTCACAAATCTTGCTGCTGTGATGGCACACTGTGGAATTTCTCCCAGTAGATATGGGAGTTTATCAAAATTGGATTTGTTTTCAAATTCTTTGTGGATCTGTGTAATCTGTGGGAAATATGTCTCTCTAATATGGTCATACATTGGGCAGGAGGTTAGGAAGTGCAGCTCAGTTTCCACCTCATTTTGTGGGCAGTGAGCACATAGCCTGTCTTCTCTTGAGAGCCATGTCTGCCTACGGCGGCCTTTCTCAATAGCAAGGCTATGCTCACTGAGTCTGTACATAGTCAAAGCTTTCCTTAAGTTTGGGTCAGTCACAGTGGTCAGGTATTCTGCCACTGTGTACTCTCTGTTTAGGGCCAAATAGCATTCTAGTTTGCTCTGTTTTTTTGTTAATTCTTTCCAATGTGTCAAGTAATTATCTTTTTGTTTTCTCATGATTTGGTTGGGTCTAATTGTGCTGTTGTCCTGGGGCTCTGTGGGGTGTGTTTGTGTTTGTGAACAGAGCCCTAGGACCAGCTTGCTTAGGGGACTCTTCTCCAGGTTCATCTCTCTGTAGGTGATGGCTTTGTTATGGAAGGTTTGGGAATCGCTTCCTTTTAGGTGGTTGTAGAATTTAACGGCTCTTTTCTGGATTTTGATAATTAGTGGGTATCGGCCTAATTCTGCTCTGCATGCATTATTTGGTGTTCTACGTTGTACACGGAGGATATTTTTGCAGAATTCTGCATGCAGAGTCTCAATTTGGTGTTTGTCCCATTTTGTGAAGTCTTGGTTGGTGAGCGGACCCCAGACCTCACAACCATAAAGGGCAATGGGCTCTATGACTGATTCAAGTATTTTTAGCCAGATCCTAATTGGTATGTTGAAATTTATGTTCCTTTTGATGGCATAGAAGGCCCTTCTTGCCTTGTCTCTCAGATCGTTCACAGCTTTGTGGAAGTTACCTGTGGCGCTGATGTTTAGGCCGAGGTATGTATAGTTTTTTGTGTGCTCTAGGGCAACAGTGTCTAGATGGAATTTGTGGTCCTGGCGACTGGACCTTTTTTGGAACACCATTATTTTGGTCTTACTGAGATTTACTGTCAGGGCCCAGGTCTGACAGAATCTGTGCAGAAGATCTAGGTGCTGCTGTAGGCCCTCCTTGGTTGGTGACAGAAGCACCAGATCATCAGCAAACAGTAGACATTTGACTTCAGAGTCTAGTAGGGTGAGGCCGGGTGCTGCAGACTGTTCTAGTGCCCGCGCCAATTCGTTGATATATATGTTGAAGAGGGTGGGGCTTAAGCTGCATCCCTGTCTCACCCCACGACCCTGTGTGAAGAAATGTGTGTGTTTTTTGCCAATTTTAACCGCACACTTGTTGTTTGTGTACATGGATTTTATAATGTCGTATGTTTTACCCCCAACACCACTTTCCATCAATTTGTACTCTCTCTCTCTCTCTCTCTCTCTCTCTCTCTCTCTCTCTCTCTCTCTCTCTCTCTCTCTCTCTCTCTCTCTCTCTCTCTCTCTCTATGTCTCTTTCAACTCTCTGTCTCTGTCTCTCTCTCTCTCTCTCCCTGTCTCTTTCAACTCTCTCTCTCTCTCTCTCTCTGTCTCTTTCTCTCTCTCTCTCTCTCTCTCTCTCTCTCTCTCTCTCTCTCTCTCTCTCTCTCTCTCTCTCTCTCTCTCTCTCTGTCTCTCTCTCTGTCTCTCTCTCTCTCTCTCTGTCTCTCTGTCTCTCTGTCTCGCTCTCTGTCTCTCTCTCTCTCTGTCTCTCTCTGTCTCTCTCTCTCTCCCTGTCTCTCTCTCTCTCTGTCTCTCTCTCTCTCCCTGTCTCTTTCAACTCTCTATCCCTCTCTCTCGCTCCCTCTCTCTCGCTCTCTGTCTCTCTCTCTGTCTCTCTCTCTCTCCCTGTCTCTTTCAACTCTCTATCCCTCTCTCTCGCTCCCTCTCTCTCGCTCTCTGTCTCTCTCTCTGTCTCTCTCTCTCCCTGTCTCTTTCAACTCTCTATCCCTCTCTCTGTCTCTCTGTCTCTCTCTCTGTCTCTCTGTCTCTCTCCCTGTCTCTTTCAACTCTCTATCCCTCTCTCTCGCTCCCTCTCTCTCGCTCTCTGTCTCTCTCTCTGTCTCTTTCAACTCTCTCTCTCTCGCTCTCTGTCTCTCTCTCTGTCTCTCTCCCTGTCTCTTTCAACTCTCTCTCTCTCTCTCTCTCTCTCTCTCTCTCTCTCTCTCTCTCTCTCTCTCTCTCTCTCTCTCTCTCTCTCTCTCTCTCTCTCTCTCTCTCTCTCTCTCTCTCTCTCTCTCTCTCTCAATTCAATTGACTTTATTGACATGGCAAGTTCATTATTACTTACATTGTCAAAGTATACATATCGAAAAATAAAAATCAAATATATATGTATATATATATAAAATACATATATATTTATATATAAATAAATGGTGGGACCAACAGTAATAATAATAGTAGTAGTGGACATGGGATTACCATTAACAACAACTACAACAACAATATTAATCAGAACAACAATAAATTAAAGCAACAGTAGTAGACCAGTGTCAATATGACTTGAGAAGACATATGACCTGGTATGAAAGACAAAACAAAACTAAGCTAAATGGGAAATATTATCAACATTACTTTGCATTTTTCACTGGCTGTCCCTCAGGTTGTGGCAGGAGGACACATATTTGGCTGCCAAAACTGCACATTTTGGCTTTTCACCCAATAAATATTTGATTTTTTCTTCATCTTTTATAGTTTCAAATTCTTTGTATTGAGTTATAATTTTGGGAAAGAAATATGCTCTTAGGTCTGAGTATTTGTCACAGTGTAGTAGGAAATGCACCTCTGTCTCTACCTCTCCCCTGGAGCAGAGTGAGCACAGCCTGTCCTCTCTGGGCAGCCAGGTTTGTCTGTGACGACCGGTCTCTATAGCCAGACTGTGCTCACTGAGTCTGTACCTAGTCAATGTTTTCCTCAGTTTTCTATCAGTCACAGTGGTCAGATAGTCTGCCACCATGTACTGTCTGTTTAGAGCCAAATAGCATTGAAGTTTACTTTGATTTTTTGTGGTGTCTTTCCAATAGGTTATATATTTTTCTTTTTGTTTTGTGATGATTTGGTTGGGCCAGATTTTCTGAGGGCTGTCCTGAGACTCTATGGGATTGGTTTGGGTTGGTGAACTGAGCCTCAGAACCAGCTGGCTGAGGGGACTCTTCTCTGGTTTCATCTCTTGACATTGTAGAGCTGTGTGATGGAATGTTTTAGGGTCACTTGTTGTTAGATGGTTGTAAAATTTGATGGCTCTTTTTTCTATTCGAATGAGGAGGGGGTATTGGCCCAATTCTGCCCTACATGCGTTATTTGGAGTTTTTCTTTGTACTTGCAATACAGTCTTGCAAAACTCTGCATGCAATATTTCAGTTGGATGTTTGTCCCATTTAGTAAATTCATTATTAGAGAGTGGACCCCATACTTCACTGCCATATAGAGCAATTGGTTCTATAACTGATTGAAAAATTTTGAGCCAGATTCTAATTGGAATTTCAATTTTGATGTTCCTTTTAATGGCATAAAATTCTCTTCTTGCTTTGTCTCTCAGCTCATTCACAGCCATGTGAAAGCTACCTGTGTTGCTGATATTTAGTCCTAGATATGTGTAGTTTTTGGTGTGTTCTAATAGAACTGTGTCCAAATAGAATTTATATTTGTCATCCTTATTTCCCGACCTTTTTTGGAATATCATTATATTTGGTTTTTTTAGGTTAACGGTCAGAGCCCAGGTCTGACAGAACCTGTGAAGACGATCTAGGTGCTGCTGTAACCCCTCTTTAGTGGGAGACAGCAGCACCAGGTCATCTGCGTACAGCAGACACTTGATTTCAGTGTTGTGTAGGGTGATACCAGGTGCTGCCGATTCTTCTAATGTTTTTGCCAATTCATTAATGTAGATGTTAAATAATGTTGGACTTATTGGGCAGCCCTGTTTCACTCCCCGCCCCTGAGAGAAGAAGTCTGTTTGCTTGTTGCCAATTTTAACCGCACATTTGTTTTTAGTGTACATTGATTTAATAAAATCATATGTTTTCCCTCCAATACCACTTTCTATTAGTTTATAAAAAAGACCTTCGTGCCAAATTGAATCAAATGCTTTCTTGAAATCTACAAAACACGAGTAGATTTTGCCTTTGTTTTGGTTAACTTTTTTATCAATTAGAGTGTGGAGGGTGTAAATGTGGTCTGTTGTACGATAATTTTTTAGAAATCCAATCTGGCTTCTGCTCAGGACGTTGTGTTCGTCAAGGAAATGATCTCTCTCTCTCTCTCTCTCTCTCTCTCTCTCTCTCTCTCTCTCTCTCTCTCTCTCTCTCTCTGTCTATGTCTCTCTGTCTATGTCTATTTCCACTTTCTCTCTCTCTGTCTCTCTGTCTCTCTCTCCACTCTATCTCTCACTCTCAACTCTCTGTTTCTCTCTCTGTCTCTCTCTCTCGCTCTCTGTCTCTCTCCAATCTATCTATCTATCTATCTATCTATCTATCTATCTATCTATCTATCTATCTATCTATCTATCTATCTATCTATCTATCTATCTATCTATCTATCTATCTATCTATCTATCTATCTATCTATCTCTCTATCTATCTCTCTATCTCTCTATCTCTCTATCTCTCTATCTATCTCTCTCTCTCTGTCTATGTCTCTCTGTCTATGTCTATTTCCACTTTCTCTCTCTCTCTCTCTAGAGACCTGTCCCGTTCCGTTCTCTCCATCTCTTCACCCCACATTCACACGCTGACGCTCTCCACTTTTCATCCCTTTCTCTTTCTCTTTTTGTACAGATTCAGTAGAGCGTAGTGGTGTTTTATCAATTCATATATTAAGATATACTCTACGTCTCCTGCATAATGAACAGCAATACCTTGCCTTTATATTCAACGCTCATAAACTGTGACTGCCAAGCTATGAAGACAGGGACAAGGGTGAAATGATGTAGAACTCATTTCTAAATAAGATTTAATCAGTAACAGAAGGTGTTATATTCGCCTGGATGATTGAGGTGACAAATCATCTATTTCCTGTGGACAATTAGGCATGGATTCATGAAGAAGTGCTCCAATGTGTTCAGACTTCTCTCCACACAGCTTCCAGAGTCAATAACAACAACTGCAGCAGAAATACATTATCTTACAGAACACAACCTCCCACATCATGCAAACACATTGCTTCAGGGCAGCTAATCAATGGGAGATGTTTTCCCCCTCCTCTACTCTACCTATTATCTGCCGCTGCTGGCTTTAAAAAGTTCAGACTGGAAGACAAGCAGGGCCTATAGTAGGGGCTCTACAAAATGTGAAATGATTTCCCATAATCACTCCACTATGTGCTGGTCTCAATGGGTGATGAGTAGTTCTGCAGTGTGATGAAATAACTGACTAGCTTTTAATGACTGAACTTTCAGCTTAGAAAGGAGGATAGGGGCGACTGAGCAATACTCTTATTAAGCCAGGGGTCGAAACTTCTAAGGGCAGGCTTCAAAGTGCAATACATTGTGAAGCAGGGAACACAATGTACTGTATATTCTATACTTCGATGTGGAGATTGAGTGAAGGTGGTTGCTTACTAATAATTGTACATGGAACTTACATTATATAATGCCAGTCACTTAACAGCGGGTGAGCAGTCGTTGCTAAACACAGCGGGTGAGCTATTTGTTTAACTGGCTCGCTGGTTGCTGTGCCTTCATCCTTCTCCAGTGTACTGTGTGTGTGAATTTGCCCTGCAGTGGGTCGATTCCTTTTGTACTCCGTGAAGTTCAGAATACAAACAATTGACTTTCCTTTATCTATATATTGAACCCTCAATGATTTCCATGATATCTTCTTCTTCGTCTTCCTCATTGTCCATCGGCACGTTTTACTTATCACAGTTTTTCACCACCTCTCTCTCTCTCTCTCTCTCTCTCTCTCTCTCTCTCTCTCTCTCTCTCTCTCTCTCTCTCTCTCTTTCTCTCTCTCTCTCTCTCTCTCTCTCTCTCTCTCTCTCTCTCTCTCTCTCTCTCTCTCTCTCTCTCTCTCTCTCTCCGTCTTTCCCTCCCTCCCTATCTGTCTGTCGAGTCATGCATGGTCCTATCTCTTTAGTGATCCACTTCCTGGTCAGCAGGTGTGTTTGGTAATCACTTTAACAGGCCACATTAGGGGGAACAGTCTGTTCACAGGGACACATCAATCACATTAAGACCACCGCTAATAGTATTCTCCCCACAGAGAGTCTGGAGTTTACATATGTATTAACAGTATACTGCAGGATGGAGATGCCCCCATGGACTGATCCAAGGTTAGTTTGGTGTTTACCCCTTTCAATTGACATTTTTTTCCTGCCTCTGGTGAATTGGTGTATCAGGAAAAAAATGTGAAAGTCATTGTGTGAAAAAAAAGTTTGGGAAATAATAAATTAACTTTCAATGCGGTCACACGGTTGATGAAACCACACTACTTTACCCCTGCCATGAAACATGCCTTACCACCGAAAGATACCAGCAGGATTATTCAATCTCATCGTTTTCTCTTTCATATCCTGTCCCTATTCCGTATCTGCACATGATTAAACGAAGTACTCCTTTGATGATCGCGTCTTTAACATGATTGGTCATTAATCATTAGCGCCGTCTATTTCTGTCAGCGTCCTGAAAGGCACGCTATTCCCTACACTGTAACGGAAAACTGTAATATATATACAGTCATTTGGGGTTTAATTAACAGTAAAATACTCCATCATACTGTCAATTATGATGCATTGTGGGAAAATGTTGCTGTATTTCGAATGTTACTGAAGTTCCACCCCACAGAATACAGTACAACACCGTATGTTTAAGTGCCAAAAACCATTTGACCACAAGTGGGTCCATGGTATTGTTGTTTTTGGCTTATTAATATATTTTGAGGCGTGCCTTGTATGAGGCAATATTGGAGAATACTGTACCAATTGATCTCCTATATGGTAAAAGTGCCCCATCACTAAAAAATGGAGATAGATCAGTGGCAGGAAGTATTTTTGTCCTTTTGTTCTGTTTTGCCCTGTAGTTGCTACCAGTTTCAAAGCCTTTGTTAAGACATTCAGTTCAAGTGATATAAAACACCACATATTCATTAATATGCTGTAAGGTTCAGTGCTTTCTGAAAGTATTCAGACCTCTTGACTTACGTTACAGCCTTATTCTAAAATTGATTAAATTGTTTTTTTTCTCATCAATCTACCCACAATACCCCATAATGACGAAGCAAAAAGTGGTTTTTAGAAATGTTTGCTAATTTATTAAAATTAGGCAACTGAAATATCACATTTATGTAAGTATTCAGACCCTTAACTCAATACTTATTGAAGCACCCTTGGCAGCAATTACACCCTCGAGTCTTCATGAGTATGACACTACAAGCTTGGCACACCTGTATTTGGGGAGTTTCTCCCATTCTTTTCTGCAGATCCTCTCAAGCTCTGTCAGGTTGGATGGGGAGCGTCGCTGCACAGCAATTTCAGGTCTACCGAGAGATGTTCGATCGGGTTCAAGTCTGGGCTCTGGCTGGGCCACTCAAGGACATTCAGAGATTTGTCCCGAAGCCACTCCTGCGTTGTCTTGACTGTGTGCTTAGGGTCATTATCCTTTTGGAAGGTGAACCGTCACCCCAGTCTGAGGTCCTGAGCACTCTGGGGTAGGTTTTCATCAAGGATCTCTCTGTACTTTGCTCGGTTAATTTTTGCCTCGATCCTGACTAGTCTCCCAGTCCCTGCTGCTGAAAATGCCACCAACATGCTTTACCATAAGGATGGTGCCAGATTTCCTCTAGACTGATGCGGTCACCACCATGCTTCACCGTAGGGAAGGTGCCAGGTTTCCTCCAGACGTGACGCTTGGGATCCAGGCCAAAGAGTTCAATATTGGTTTCATCAGACCAGAGAATCTTGATTCTCATGGTCTGAGAGTCTTTTTGTGCCTTTTGGAAAACTCCAAGAGGCCTGTCATGTGCCTTTTAATGAGGAGGGGCTTCCGTCTGGCCACTCTACAATAAAGGCCTAATTGGTGGAGTACTGCAGAGATGGTTGTCCTTCTGAAAGGTTCTCCCATCTCCACATAGGAACTCTGGAGCTCTGTCAGAGTGACCATCGGGTTCTTGGTCACCTCCCTGACCAAGGCCCTTCTCCCCCGATTGCTCAGTTTGGCCGGGGTCCAGCTCTAGGAAGAGTCTTGGTGGTTCCAAACTTTTTCCATTTAAGAATGATGGCGGGCACTGTGATCTTAGGGACCTGCAATGCTGCAGAAATGTTTTGGAACCCTTCCCCAGATCTGTGCCTTGACACAATCATGTCTCAAAGCTCTACGGACAATTCCTTCGACCTCATGGCTTGGTTTTTTGTCTGACATGCACTGTCAACTGTGGGACCTTATATAGACAGGTATGAGCCTTTCCAAATCATGTCTAATCAATTGAATTTACCACAGGTGGACTCCAATCAAGTTGTGGAAACATTTCAAGGATGGATCAATGGAAACAGGATGCACCTGAGCTCAATTTCGATTCTCATAGCAAAGGGTTTGGATACTTATGTAAATAAGCTGTATTCGGTTGTAATAAATTTGCACACATTTCTAAAAGCCTGTTTTTGCTTTGTCATTATGGGGTATTTTCTGTAGATTGCTGAGGAAAATGTTATATTTAATCAATTTTAGAATAAGGCTGTAACGTCACAAAATGTAGAAAAAGTCAAAGTGTCTGAATAATTTCCGAAGGCACTTTATAAACACTTTACCTAGCACCCAACCTGCTTGCACCAATCCCTTAATTTCAGTAAAGCTAAATGCATGAGAGCACCATCTGTTCCGGCTCTGTGATCTCGCTCTCCGTAGCCGACGTGCATAAGACCATTAAACAGGTTGTAACGATTGTCGTCTGGAGAAGGAGAGGAGGACCAAGGTGCAGCGTGGTAAGTGGTCATATTTTTTTATAAAATACGAAAACACTTGACAAACAACAAAAACGACAAACGAACAGTCCTGAAAGGTGAAACAAAACACTAAACATCAAATAACCTCCCACAAACAAAAGTGGGAAAACAGGCTACCTAAGTATGGCTCTCAATCAGAGACAACGATAGACAGCTGCCTCTGATTGAGAACCATACCAGGCCAAACACATAGAAATAGAGAACCTAGACCTAAAACATAGAATACCCACCCACATCACACCCTGACCAAACTAAAAATAGAAACATACAAAGCAATCTACGGTCAGGGCGTGACAGTACCCCCCCCAAAGGTGCGGACTCCGGCAGCAAAACCTGAACCAATAGGGGAAGGTCTGGGTGGGCATTTCACCTAGACCCCACTCCACCTTAGTCTTGGCCCCCTTATGTAGCGCCTCTGGAGTGGCGACCCTTGCCGCCGACCCCGGACTGGGGACCCTTACAACGGACCCCAAATAGGAGGCAAACTCTGGCAGCGCCGGACAGGCGGGAGGCTCTGGCAGCGCCGGACAGGCGGGAGGCTCTGGCAGCGCCGGACAGGCGGGAGGCTCTGGCAGCGCCGGACAGGAGGGAGGCTCTGGCAGCGCCGGACAGGAGGGAGACTCTGGCTTCCCCCGGACAGGAGGGAGACTGGCTGCTCCGGACAGGAGGGAGACTCTGGCTGCTCCGGACAGGAGGGAGACTCTGGCTGCTCCGGACAGGAGGGAGACTCTGGCTGCTCCGGACAGGAGGGAGACTCTGGCTGCTCCGGACAGGAGGGAGACTCTGGCTGCTCCGGACAGGAGGGCGACGCTGGAGGCTCCGGACTAGAGGGCGACGCTGGAGGCTCCGGACTAGAGGGCGACGCTGGAGGCTCCGGACTAGAGGGCGTCGCTGGAGGCTCCGGACTCGAGGGCGACGCTGGAGGCTCCGGACTAGAGGGCGTTGCTGGAGGCTCCGGACTAGAAGGCGTTGCTGGAGGCTCCAGACTGACGTCCTTCGTTGGAGGCCTCATGCCATGGAACCTCAACGGAGGCTTCCTGCCATGGATCCTCACTGGAGGCTTCGTGCCATGGATCCTCACAGGAGGCTTCGTGCCACGGATCATCACTGGAGGCTTCGTGCCACGGATCATCACTGGAGGCTTCGTGCCATGGATCATCACTGGAGGCTTCGTGCTATGGATCATCACTGGAGGCTTCGTGCCATGGATTATCACTGGAGGCTTCTTGCCATGGATCATCACTGGAGGCTTCGTGCCATGGATTATCACTGGAGGCTTCGTGCCATGGATTATCACTGGAGGCTTCGTGCCATGGATCATCACTGGAGGCTTCGTGCCATGGATTATCACTGGAGGTTTCTTGCATTGGATTATCACTGGAGGCTTCGTGCCATGGATCACCACTGGAGGCTTCTTGCCATGGATCATCACTGGAGGCTTCTTGCCATGGATCACCACTGGAGGCTTCGTGCCATGGATCATCACTGGAGGCTTCGTGCCATGGATTATCACTGGAGGCTTCTTGCCATGGATTATCACTGGAGGCTTCTTGCCATGGATCACCACTGGAGGCTTCCTGCCATGGATCATCACTGGAGGCTTTGTGCTATGGATCATCACTGGAGGCTTCGTGCCATGGATTATCACTGGAGGCTTCTTGCCATGGATCATCACTGGAGGCTTCGTGCCATGGATTATCACTGAAGGCTTCTTGCCATGGATTATCACTGGAGGCTTCTTGCCATGGATTATCACTGGAGGCTTCTTGCCATGGATCACCACTGGAGGCTTCCTGCCATGGATCATCACTGGAGGCTTCGTGCCATGGATCATCACTGGAGGCTTCGTGCCATGGATTATCACTGGAGGCTTCTTGCCATGGATTATCACTGGAGGCTTCGTGCCATGGATCACCACTGGAGGCTTCTTGCCATGGATCATCACTGGAGGCTTCGTGCCATGGATCAATACTGGAGGCTTCTTGCCATGGATCATCACTGGAGGCTTCGTGCCATTGATCATCACTGGAGGCTTCGTGCCATGGATTATCACTGGAGGCTTCTTGCCATGGATTATCACTGGAGGCTTCGTGCCATGGATCACCACTGGAGGCTTCGTGCCATGGATCATCACTGGAGGCTTTGTGCCATGGATTATCACTGGAGGCTTCTTGCCATGGATTATCACTGGAGGCTTCGTTCCATGGATCACCACTGGAGGCTTCGTGCCATGGATCATCACTGGAGGCTTCGTGCCATGGATTATCACTGGAGGCTTCGAGCCATGGATCATCACTGGAGGCTTTGTGCCATTGATCATCACTGGAGTGGAGAGACACACAGGAGGCCTGGCTCTGGGAGAAGGCACAGGACTCACCAGGCTGGGGAGACATGCAGGAGGGTTAGTGCTTAGCACAGACACAGAACTCACCAGGCTGGGGAGACATGCAGGAGGCCTTGTACTTGGCCGAGGCATCGGATGCACTGGACCGTGGAGGCGCACTGGCGGTCTTGAGCGCAGAGCTAGCACCACTCGTCCTGGCTGGATCCCCCCTGTAGCCCGGCAAGTGCGGAGAGTTGGAACAGGCCGCACTGGGCTGTGCTGGCGAACTGGACACACCGTGCGTAGGGCTGGTGCAGTATACCCCGGGCCGAGGAGACGCACTGGAGACCAGATGCGCTGAGCCGGCATCATCCCTCCTGGCTCGATGCCCACTCTAGCCCGGCCGATTCGAGGAGCTGTGATGTAGCGCACCGGGCTATGCGTGCGCACTGGGGACACCTTGCGCTTCTCTGCATAACACGGTTTCTGCCCAGTCGCAGGGGTACAATGTAATAACATGTCTATATACAGGGAGTAACAGTAGCGAGTCGATGTACTCTCTCGCCACGCTAAGCACGGGGAGTTGGCTCAGGTCTCCTAACTGAGTCCGCCAATCTACCCGTGTGCCCCCCCCCAAAGGGGTGTGTTGTTAGTCCCCTCATGTTGTTAGTCCCCTCCACACACACCCACACAGTTGTAAAGAGGGCACGACAGTGCATCTTCCCTCTCAGGAGGCTGAAGAGATTTGGCATGGGCCCTCAGATCCTCAAAAAGTTCTATAGCTGCACCGTTGAGAGAATCTTGACTGGCTGCATCACTGCTTGGTATGGCAACTGCAAAGCATCTGACCACTACAGAGGGTAGTGTGTACAGCCTAATACATAACGTGGGCCGAGCTCCCTGCCATCCAGGACTTTTATACCAGGTGGTGTCAGAGGAAGGCCCAAACAATGTTCAATGACTCCAGCCACCCAAGCCATAGAATGTTCTCTCTGCTACCGCACAGCAAGCAGAACCAACAGGACCCTAAAGAGCTTCTACCCCCAAGCCATAAGACTGCTAAACAAGACTGCTACATAGCTAATCAAGTGGCTACCCGGACTACCTGCATTGACCTTTTTTTGCACTAACTCTCTTGCGCTGATTCTATGTACACACACAGTACTTTACACACAAACACCCACATACTTACACTGATATCCCAACACGCACACACACACACACACACACACACACAATCACACACACACACTCACACTACACACTCCCACACACACATAGCATGCACACACCACACACACACACTCACAAACAAACCCTCTCACGCATACATTCACACTCACCACATATGCCACTGCTACTGTCTATTATCCATCCTGTTGCCTAGTTACTTCACCCCTACTTATAGCTACCTCAATTACATTGTACCCCTGCACATCGACTCGCTACTGTTACTCCCTGTATATAGACATGTTATTACATCGTACCCCTGCACATCGACTCGCTACTGTTACTCCCTGTATATAGACATGTTATTACATCGTACCCCTGCACATCGACTCGCTACTGTTACTCCCTGTATATAGACATGTTATTACATCGTACCCCTGCACATCGACTCGCTACTGTTACTCCCTGTATATAGACATGTTATTACATCGTACCCCTGCACATCGACTCGCTACTGTTACTCCCTGTATATAGACATGTTATTACATCGTACCCCTGCACATCGACTCGCTACTGTTACTCCCTGTATATAGACATGTTATTACATCGTTCCCCTGCACATCGACTCGCTACTGTTACTCCCTGTATATAGACATGTTATTACATCGTTCCCCTGCACATCGACTCGCTACTGTTACTCCCTGTATATAGACATGTTATTACATCGTACCCCTGCACATCGACTCGCTACTGTTACTCCCTGTATATAGACATGTTATTACATCGTTCCCCTGCACATCGACTCGCTGTTACTCCCTGTATATAGACATGTTATTACATTGTACCCCTGCACATCGACTCGCTGCTGTTACTCCCTGTATATAGACATGTTATTACATCGTACCCCTGCACATCGACTCGCTACTGTTACTCCCTGTATATAGACATGTTATTACATCGTACCCCTGCACATCGACTCGCTACTGTTACTCCCTGTATATAGACATGTTATTACATCGTTCCCCTGCACATCGACTCGCTACTGTTACTCCCTGTATATAGACATGTTATTACATCGTTCCCCTGCACATCGACTCGCTACTGTTACTCCCTGTATATAGACATGTTATTACATCGTACCCCTGCACATCGACTCGCTACTGTTACTCCCTGTATATAGACATGTTATTACATTGTACCCCTGCACATCGACTCGCTACTGTTACTCCCTGTATATAGACATGTTATTACATCGTACCCCTGCACATCGACTCGCTGCTGTTACTCCCTGTATATAGACATGTTATTACATCGTTCCCCTGCACATCGACTCGCTACTGTTAATCCCTGTATATAGACATGTTATTACATCGTACCCCTGCACATCGACTCGCTGTTACTCCCTGTATATAGACATGTTATTACATCGTACCCCTGCACATCGACTCGCTACTGTTACTCCCTGTATATAGACATGTTATTACATTGTACCCCTGCACATCGACTCGCTACTGTTACTCCCTGTATATAGACATGTTATTACATCGTACCCCTGCACTTCGACTCGCTGTTACTCCCTGTATATAGACATGTTATTACATTGTACCCCTGCACATCGACTCGCCACTGTTACTCCCTGTATATAGACATGTTATTACATCGTACCCCTGCACATCGACTCGCTACTGTTACTCCCTGTATATAGACATGTTATTACATCGTACCCCTGCACATCGACTCGCTACTGTTACTCCCTGTATATAGACATGTTATTACATCGTACCCCTGCACATCGACTCGCTACTGTTACTCCCTGTACATAGACATGTTATTACATCGTTCCCCTGCACATCGACTCGCTACTGTTACTCCCTGTATATAGACATGTTATTACATCGTACCCCTGCACATCGACTCGCTACTGTTACTCCCTGTATATAGACATGTTATTACATTGTACCCCTGCACATCGACTCGCTACTGTTACTCCCTGTATATAGACATGTTATTACATTGTACCCCTGCACATCGACTCGCTACTGTTACTCCCTGTATATAGACATGTTATTACATCGTACCCCTGCACATCGACTCGCTACTGTTACTCCCTGTATATAGACATGTTATTACATTGTACCCCTGCACATCGACTCGCTACTGTTACTCCCTGTATATAGACATGTTATTACATCGTACCCCTGCACATCGACTCGCTACTGTTACTCCCTGTATATAGACATGTTATTACATCGTACCCCTGCACATCGACTCGCTACTGTTACTCCCTGTATATAGACATGTTATTACATCGTTCCCCTGCACATCGACTCGCTACTGTTACTCCCTGTATATAGACATGTTATTACATCGTTCCCCTGCACATCGACTCGCTACTGTTACTCCCTGTATATAGACATGTTATTACATCGTACCCCTGCACATCGACTCGCTACTGTTACTCCCTGTATATAGACATGTTATTACATCGTTCCCCTGCACATCGACTCGCTGTTACTCCCTGTATATAGACATGTTATTACATCGTACCCCTGCACATCGACTCGCTACTGTTACTCCCTGTATATAGACATGTTATTACATCGTACCCCTGCACATCGACTCGCTACTGTTACTCCCTGTATATAGACATGTTATTACATCGTACCCCTGCACATCGACTCGCTACTGTTACTCCCTGTATATAGACATGTTATTACATCGTACCCCTGCACATCGACTCGCTGTTACTCCCTGTATATAGACATGTTATTACATCGTACCCCTGCACATCGACTCGCTACTGTTACTCCCTGTATATAGACATGTTATTACATTGTACCCCTGCACATCGACTCGCTACTGTTACTCCCTGTATATAGACATGTTATTACATCGTACCCCTGCACTTCGACTCGCTGTTACTCCCTGTATATAGACATGTTATTACATTGTACCCCTGCACATCGACTCGGTACTGTTACTCCCTGTATATAGACATGTTATTACATCGTACCCCTGCACATCGACTCGCTACTGTTACTCCCTGTATATAGACATGTTATTACATCGTACCCCTGCACATCGACTCGCTACTGTTACTCCCTGTATATAGACATGTTATTACATCGTACCCCTGCACATCGACTCGCTGTTACTCCCTGTATATAGACATGTTATTACATCGTACCCCTGCACATCGACTCGCTACTGTTACTCCCTGTATATAGACGTTATTACATTGTACCCCTGCACATCGACTCGCTACTGTTACTCCCTGTATATAGACATGTTATTACATCGTTCCCCTGCACATCGACTCGCTACTGTTACTCCCTGTATATAGACATGTTATTACATCGTTCCCCTGCACATCGACTCGCTACTGTTACTCCCTGTATATAGACATGTTATTACATCGTACCCCTGCACATCGACTCGCTACTGTTACTCCCTGTATATAGACATGTTATTACATCGTTCCCCTGCACATCGACTCGCTGTTACTCCCTGTATATAGACATGTTATTACATTGTACCCCTGCACATCGACTCGCTGCTGTTACTCCCTGTATATAGACATGTTATTACATCGTACCCCTGCACATCGACTCGCTACTGTTACTCCCTGTATATAGACATGTTATTACATCGTACCCCTGCACATCGACTCGCTACTGTTACTCCCTGTATATAGACATGTTATTACATCGTTCCCCTGCACATCGACTCGTTACTGTTACTCCCTGTATATAGACATGTTATTACATCGTACCCCTGCACATCGACTCGCTACTGTTACTCCCTGTATATAGACATGTTATTACATCGTACCCCTGCACATCGACTCGCTACTGTTACTCCCTGTATATAGACATGTTATTACATCGTACCCCTGCACATCGACTCGCTACTGTTACTCCCTGTATATAGACATGTTATTACATCGTACCCCTGCACATCGACTCGCTGCTGTTACTCCCTGTATATAGACATGTTATTACATCGTTCCCCTGCACATCGACTCGCTACTGTTACTCCCTGTATATAGACATGTTATTACATCGTTCCCCTGCACATCGACTCGCTACTGTTACTCCCTGTATATAGACATGTTATTACATTGTACCCCTGCACATCGACTCGCTACTGTTAATCCCTGTATATAGACATGTTATTACATCGTACCCCTGCACATCGACTCGCTACTGTTACTCCCTGTATATAGACATGTTATTACATCGTACCCCTGCACATCGACTCGCTACTGTTACTCCCTGTATATAGACATGTTATTACATCGTACCCCTGCACATCGACTCGCTGTTACTCCCTGTATATAGACATGTTATTACATCGTACCCCTGCACATCGACTCGCTACTGTTACTCCCTGTATATAGACATGTTATTACATTGTACCCCTGCACATCGACTCGCTACTGTTACTCCCTGTATATAGACATGTTATTACATCGTACCCCTGCACTTCGACTCGCTGTTACTCCCTGTATATAGACATGTTATTACATTGTACCCCTGCACATCGACTCGCTACTGTTACTCCCTGTATATAGACATGTTATTACATCGTACCCCTGCACATCGACTCGCTACTGTTACTCCCTGTATATAGACATGTTATTACATCGTACCCCTGCACATCGACTCGCTACTGTTACTCCCTGTATATAGACATGTTATTACATCGTACCCCTGCACATCGACTCGCTACTGTTACTCCCTGTACATAGACATGTTATTACATCGTTCCCCTGCACATCGACTCGCTACTGTTACTCCCTGTATATAGACATGTTATTACATCGTACCCCTGCACATCGACTCGCTACTGTTACTCCCTGTATATAGACATGTTATTACATTGTACCCCTGCACATCGACTCGCTACTGTTACTCCCTGTATATAGACATGTTATTACATTGTACCCCTGCACATCGACTCGCTACTGTTACTCCCTGTATATAGACATGTTATTACATCGTACCCCTGCACATCGACTCGCTACTGTTACTCCCTGTATATAGACATGTTATTACATTGTACCCCTGCACATCGACTCGCTACTGTTACTCCCTGTATATAGACATGTTATTACATCGTACCCCTGCACATCGACTCGCTACTGTTACTCCCTGTATATAGACATGTTATTACATCGTACCCCTGCACATCGACTCGCTACTGTTACTCCCTGTATATAGACATGTTATTACATCGTTCCCCTGCACATCGATTCGCTACTGTTACTCCCTGTATATAGACATGTTATTACATCGTTCCCCTGCACATCAACTCGCTACTGTTACTCCCTGTATATAGACATGTTATTACATTGTACCCCTGCACATCGACTCGCTACTGTTAATCCCTGTATATAGACATGTTATTACATTGTACCCCTGCACATCGACTCGCTACTGTTACTCCCTGTATATAGACATGTTATTACATCGTACCCCTGCACATCGACTCGCTACTGTTACTCCCTGTATATAGACATGTTATTACATCGTACCCCTGCACATCGACTCGCTGTTACTCCCTGTATATAGACATGTTATTACATCGTACCCCTGCACATCGACTCGCTACTGTTACTCCCTGTATATAGACATGTTATTACATTGTACCCCTGCACATCGACTCGCTACTGTTACTCCCTGTATATAGACATGTTATTACATCGTACCCCTGCACTTCGACTCGCTGTTACTCCCTGTATATAGACATGTTATTACATTGTACCCCTGCACATCGACTCGCCACTGTTACTCCCTGTATATAGACATGTTATTACATCGTACCCCTGCACATCGACTCGCTACTGTTACTCCCTGTATATAGACATGTTATTACATCGTACCCCTGCACATCGACTCGCTACTGTTACTCCCTGTATATAGACATGTTATTACATCGTACCCCTGCACATCGACTCGCTACTGTTACTCCCTGTACATAGACATGTTATTACATCGTTCCCCTGCACATCGACTCGCTACTGTTACTCCCTGTATATAGACATGTTATTACATCGTACCCCTGCACATCGACTCGCTACTGTTACTCCCTGTATATAGACATGTTATTACATTGTACCCCTGCACATCGACTCGCTACTGTTACTCCCTGTATATAGACATGTTATTACATTGTACCCCTGCACATCGACTCGCTACTGTTACTCCCTGTATATAGACATGTTATTACATCGTACCCCTGCACATCGACTCGCTACTGTTACTCCCTGTATATAGACATGTTATTACATTGTACCCCTGCACATCGACTCGCTACTGTTACTCCCTGTATATAGACATGTTATTACATCGTACCCCTGCACATCGACTCGCTACTGTTACTCCCTGTATATAGACATGTTATTACATCGTACCCCTGCACATCGACTCGCTACTGTTACTCCCTGTATATAGACATGTTATTACATCGTTACCCCTGCACATCGACTCGCTACTGTTACTCCCTGTATATAGACATGTTATTACATCGTTCCCCTGCACATCGACTCGCTACTGTTACTCCCTGTATATAGACATGTTATTACATCGTACCCCTGCACATCGACTCGCTACTGTTACTCCCTGTATATAGACATGTTATTACATCGTTACCCCTGCACATCGACTCGCTGTTACTCCCTGTATATAGACATGTTATTACATCGTACCCCTGCACATCGACTCGCTACTGTTACTCCCTGTATATAGACATGTTATTACATCGTACCCCTGCACATCGACTCGCTACTGTTACTCCCTGTATATAGACATGTTATTACATCGTTCCCCTGCACATCGACTCGCTGTTACTCCCTGTATATAGACATGTTATTACATTGTACCCCTGCACATCGACTCGCTACTGTTACTCCCTGTATATAGACATGTTATTACATCGTACCCCTGCACATCGACTCGCTACTGTTACTCCCTGTATATAGACATGTTATTACATCGTACCCCTGCACATCGACTCGCTACTGTTACTCCCTGTATATAGACATGTTATTACATCGTTCCCCTGCACATCGACTCGTTACTGTTACTCCCTGTATATAGACATGTTATTACATCGTACCCCTGCACATCGACTCGCTACTGTTACTCCCTGTATATAGACATGTTATTACATCGTACCCCTGCACATCGACTCGCTACTGTTACTCCCTGTATATAGACATGTTATTACATCGTACCCCTGCACATCGACTCGCTACTGTTACTCCCTGTATATAGACATGTTATTACATCGTACCCCTGCACATCGACTCGCTGCTGTTACTCCCTGTATATAGACATGTTATTACATCGTTCCCCTGCACATCGACTCGCTACTGTTACTCCCTGTATATAGACATGTTATTACATCGTTCCCCTGCACATCGACTCGCTACTGTTACTCCCTGTATATAGACATGTTATTACATTGTACCCCTGCACATCGACTCGCTACTGTTAATCCCTGTATATAGACATGTTATTACATCGTACCCCTGCACATCGACTCGCTACTGTTACTCCCTGTATATAGACATGTTATTACATCGTACCCCTGCACATCGACTCGCTACTGTTACTCCCTGTATATAGACATGTTATTACATCGTACCCCTGCACATCGACTCGCTGTTACTCCCTGTATATAGACATGTTATTACATCGTACCCCTGCACATCGACTCGCTACTGTTACTCCCTGTATATAGACATGTTATTACATTGTACCCCTGCACATCGACTCGCTACTGTTACTCCCTGTATATAGACATGTTATTACATCGTACCCCTGCACTTCGACTCGCTGTTACTCCCTGTATATAGACATGTTATTACATTGTACCCCTGCACATCGACTCGCTACTGTTACTCCCTGTATATAGACATGTTATTACATCGTACCCCTGCACATCGACTCGCTACTGTTACTCCCTGTATATAGACATGTTATTACATCGTACCCCTGCACATCGACTCGCTACTGTTACTCCCTGTATATAGACATGTTATTACATCGTACCCCTGCACATCGACTCGCTACTGTTACTCCCTGTACATAGACATGTTATTACATCGTTCCCCTGCACATCGACTCGCTACTGTTACTCCCTGTATATAGACATGTTATTACATCGTACCCCTGCACATCGACTCGCTACTGTTACTCCCTGTATATAGACATGTTATTACATTGTACCCCTGCACATCGACTCGCTACTGTTACTCCCTGTATATAGACATGTTATTACATTGTACCCCTGCACATCGACTCGCTACTGTTACTCCCTGTATATAGACATGTTATTACATCGTACCCCTGCACATCGACTCGCTACTGTTACTCCCTGTATATAGACATGTTATTACATCGTACCCCTGCACATCGACTCGCTACTGTTACTCCCTGTATATAGACATGTTATTACATCGTACCCCTGCACATCGACTCGCTACTGTTACTCCCTGTATATAGACATGTTATTACATCGTACCCCTGCACATCGACTCGCTACTGTTACTCCCTGTATATAGACATGTTATTACATCGTTCCCCTGCACATCGATTCGCTACTGTTACTCCCTGTATATAGACATGTTATTACATCGTTACCCCTGCACATCGACTCGCTACTGTTACTCCCTGTATATAGACATGTTATTACATTGTACCCCTGCACATCGACTCGCTACTGTTAATCCCTGTATATAGACATGTTATTACATTGTACCCCTGCACATCGACTCGCTACTGTTACTCCCTGTATATAGACATGTTATTACATCGTACCCCTGCACATCGACTCGCTACTGTTACTCCCTGTATATAGACATGTTATTACATCGTACCCCTGCACATCGACTCGCTGTTACTCCCTGTATATAGACATGTTATTACATCGTACCCCTGCACATCGACTCGCTACTGTTACTCCCTGTATATAGACATGTTATTACATTGTACCCCTGCACATCGACTCGCTACTGTTACTCCCTGTATATAGACATGTTATTACATCGTACCCCTGCACTTCGACTCGCTGTTACTCCCTGTATATAGACATGTTATTACATTGTACCCCTGCACATCGACTCGCCACTGTTACTCCCTGTATATAGACATGTTATTACATCGTACCCCTGCACATCGACTCGCTACTGTTACTCCCTGTATATAGACATGTTATTACATCGTACCCCTGCACATCGACTCGCTACTGTTACTCCCTGTATATAGACATGTTATTACATCGTACCCCTGCACATCGACTCTCGCTACTGTTACTCCCTGTATATAGACATGTTATTACATCGTTCCCCTGCACATGACTCGCTACTGTTACTCCCTGTATATAGACATGTTATTACATCGTACCCTGCCACATCGACTCGCTACTGTTACTCCCTGTATATAGGACATGTTATTACATCGTACCCCTGCACATCGACTCGCTACTGTACTCCCTGTATATAGACATGTTATTACATCGTACCCCTGCCATCGACTCGCTACTGTTATCCCTGTATATAGACATGTTATTACATCGTACCCCTTCCATCGACTCGCTACTGTTACTCCCTGTATATAGACATGTTATTACATCGTACCCCTGCACATCGACCCCTACTGTTACTCCCTGTATATAGACATGTTATTACATCGTACCCCTGCACATCGACTCGCTACTGTTACTCCCTGTATATAGACATGTTATTACATCGTACCCCTGCACATCGACTCGCTACTGTTACTCCCTGTATATAGACATGTTATTACATCGTACCCCTGCACATCGACTCGCTACTGTTACTCCCTGTATATAGACATGTTATTACATCGTACCCCTGCACATCGACTCGCTACTGTTACTCCCTGTATATAGACATGTTATTACATCTGTTACCCCTGCACATCGACTCGCTACTACTGTACTCCCTGTATATAGACATGTTTTACATCGTACCCCTGCACATCGACTCGCTACTGTTACCTCCCTGTATATAGACATGTTATTACATGTACCCCTGCACATCGACTCGCTACTGTTACTCCCTGTATATAGACATGTTATTACATCGTACCCCTGCACATCGACTCGCTACTGTTACTCCCTGTATATAGACATGTTATTACATCGTACCCCTGCACATCGACTCGCTACTGTTACTCCCTGTATATAGACATGTTATTACATCGTACCCCTGCACATCGACTCGCTACTGTTACTCCCTGTATATAGACATGTTATTACATCGTACCCCTGCACATCGACTCGCTACTGTTACTCCCCTGTATATAGACATGTTATTACATCGTTCCCCTGCACATCGACTCGCTACTGTTACTCCCTGTATATAGACAGTTATTACATCGTACCCCTGCACATCGACTCGCTACTGTTACTCCTGTATATAGACATGTTATTACATCGTACCCTGCACATCGACTCGCTACTGTTACTCCCTGTATATAGACATCGTATACTTTTACTCGTTGTTTGTTATTCACTATTCACTTATGTGTATCTATCCTCATGGTCAGCTATTCATTTGTTCTATTAATTTTTTTATCTATAAACCTTTGACATTCACTGTTAGTCTTACACCTGTTGTTTATGCAAAGCATGTGACAAATAACTTTGATTTGATTTTGATTTGATGTTGAAAATTCTTGAAGTACATACACTCCCTCATGAATTTCCTTCATCCCCATCATTCATGAAATTTTCATATTACAGCAGCATGCACTTTTGCTTACGGTATAATCACAGTCAATTTCAACTGCTATTGTATTGCTTGTCATTACATAGTACTTGCTTTGCTGCCGATTGTATAGTTACAGTAGGTGTACAGTAATTTGAAATACAGACTGCTTTACTAAGCCTGTAAGTTTACTGATCAAATTCACAGGCAAAGCCCTTTACAATGTATGTGTAGTTAACTACTTTAGACCTTAAGTGTAAACTGATCTAGTGTAAAGTGTAGTGTAGTGAACTACTTAGACCTGTAGTAACTGTTCTACTCGGCCCACAAAACTGTCTAGTGTACTGTGTAGTGAGACTACTTTAGTACCTGTAGCAAACTGTCCTACGTCACAAACTGTCAGTAGATTTGGTGAGGTAACGCATACTCCGAACAAAAACAGAAAGATACCGCGGATATTGTACTCAAACTTGTTTTGTATTTCCAATACTTGAGGTGTTCGTTCCCTCCAGAGAGACACAGACACGGCTATGCCTCCCATTGCCTATGCTAGCTGGACTGAGTAAGCCTGGGTGCCTTTTATAGAAGGACTGTATGAAATCAAATCAATAGACGAGATGAAACTAGAACTCTGTGATAGAGGCGGTCTAGTCTTTTGTTTGCAGTACCACAAATCTAGAACGGGGGTGGGGGAGGGTGGTTCATTCTTTCCATGGCCTGATAAAGTCTGAAGTGCATGTTTGCTTACATCTTCCACTCTAAACAGAGCACTGTTCACACCAAGGACACTAAGGAGTGCGACTTCTCTTGCCAAACATGACTTTGATCAATACATTTTTTGTGTGTCTGTGGCATGTCTACATATCCCTCTGATCATGTTATATGATACCAAAATATTGTTGATTAGCAGAATAGATATAAGAAAATTTTATTATTCACTTCAATTTTCCTACCAAGATTGCTTTGTATTTTTTTTCTTCTCACTATCATTTGGCCATAACTAATCACATATATTGGATCTAGTGCAGGCCGCTATAAGAACGCGGTTCCTCAGAGACTCCCTCGTTAAACGTTACACATTGTTTGTAGCTGACGCGGTGAGTCTGGGGGAGAGGGGGTTGAAATGACATGTGTATAAGACCTACCGTTACAAACAGTGACAGCTTACTCCGCATTCACTTTGGTTGCAATTATAGTGACTAGCAATACTGGTTTTTTTTTCAAACCGTAGTTTGCAAACATTGAAAGCTCGTTCACAAATCTCACTTATTAAAACGTTTGTCTAGAAATCGAAAATGTAATTATGTGTGAAGGCGCTGCAGTTGTTTGAACGTTTCTGACAGTCTGACATCCTTTGTATTATTGGAAGGATTTGTGGCAAGTTACGGGTCTTTTTTTTTTTTTTTTTTTTATGTGTTCGGCAAAGTAACACCAACGAGCGCTGTCAGCCACTTACTGTAGAATAATTACTGTCTCTTTGTGTGAAGTAATAATGTACAATAACCAAAATGACATGTCAGTTCTGTTAATACAGTCTGGCTTTGAGAGTGGTTCTTACTGTAGTTACAATAATAAACTGGAGACCAGGTGCAACATAATTCCCATCTTTTCATCACACCCACTCCTCTAAGCGGCCGTACCATATTAGAGAGTCGAGCTACGACTCCTTATTGATCTGTGCGTCTGGTGATAAGATTTAAAGGTGACAAAGGACCATTAAGTGAAGTGCAATCCAGTTTAAAGGTTTTGCTGATAAATGAGTCTTAGAGAAAAGAACATTTCCCCATCAGAGGTGAACAGAGGGGAGGAGCTGATAAATGTACCTAGCGGTCAAATCCTGTTGCTGTAACTCTCATTAAAAATTTTACACTGAACAAAAAATATAAACTCAACATGTTATGTGTTGGTCCCCTGGTTCATGAGCTGAATAAAAATTCCAGAAATTTTCCATACAGCACAACAAGCTTGTTTCTATCAGAATCTGTGCACCAATTTTTTTTTGCATCCTGTTAGTGAGTATTTTTCCTTTTTCAAGATAATCTATCCCCTGACAGGTGTGGCATATCAAGAAGCTGATTAAACAGCATGAATCATTACACATAGAGCCCTTGTGTGTGTGTGTTGTGTGTGTGTGTGTGTCTGTGTGTGTGTGTGTGTGTGTGTGTTGTGTGGTGCGTGCGTGTGTTGTGTGGTGTGTGTGGTGTGTGGACAAAAGCCACTCTAAATTTCAGTTTTGTCACACAAAATGTCACTAGATGTCTCAAGTTTTGAGGAGTGTGCAATTGGCATGCTGACTACAGAATGCCACCAGAGTTGTTGCCAGAATATTAATGTTCAATTTCTCTACCTTAAGCTCCTCCGGCGTTTTGGAGAATTTGCAATACTTCCAACCGGCCTCACCCACAGACCATGGTAACCACGCCAGCCAAGGACCTCCACATCGGCTTCTTCACCTGCGGGATCAGACCAGCAGGAGTGGATACTGAGAGTATTTCTGTTGTAATAAAGCCTTTTGTGAGGAAAAAACGAATTCTGATTGGCTGGGCTGCTCCCAGCCGCAGTGGGTGGGCCTGGCATCCGGCTTCTTCCCTGCCATCTCATATAGATTAGGCCTAATGATTTTTTTCATGCCTGATTTCTTATTGAACTGATCACAAAATCATTGAATTGTGCATGTTGCGTTTATTTTTGTTCAGTATAATTAGAAGTACATAAGAATAAGAAGCAGAAAAGTGTTTTATATTTTCATAATTCTACCCCTTCCCCTCAGACTGTGCTCCTTTCTTGACACCCCCCAAAGTAACTGTTAGTAACAGCATCATTAGCT